>NC_053444.1:28910282-28964169 GCF_007990345.1 Gossypium hirsutum
TGCCTTCGGACTTAACCCGGATTTAATAACTCGCACGAATGCCTTCGGGACTTAACCCGGATACAACTCGCACGAATGCTTCGGGACTTAACCGTTTAATAACTCGCACGATGCTTTGGGACTTACCCGGATTTATAACTCGCGAATGCCTTCGGGACTTAACCCGATTTAGTATCTCGCCAAAGGCCTTCGGATCATAATCCGGATATATTCACTAGCACAAGCCTTCGGGACTTAGCCCGGACAGCATCAATTAATCATGCACATCTACATAATTCATAGCCCATTCATATTTCATTTTCGTTTACGAAACTCAAACACAAGGCACATATTGTCCTTGCACATTCGGCTCAATAGCCACCATAGAGCATGATTTAATCAACATCGAAATTTAAGCTCTCTTACTCAAGACTTACCTCGGGTGTGTCGAACGATCCCGCTAACTATTCGACCACTTTTTCCTTCCTTTATCGGATTTATTTCCCCTTTGCTCTTGAGCTTAATCAAACAAATAAATTGATTTCATCATTTAGGCATCAAAAGATGAACACAAGGCACTTAGCCCATATTCATACATAGACATTAAAGTCTCATACATGCAAAAATCATGCATCAACACACATATTAGCTAATTTCTTCCCCTTGGCGAATATGCATGTCCATTTTTGGGGTCGTTTCATCACTTAATCACACATATACACACTATAAAGCTTCCCCCTTTTCATCGATTTAACACATGCATTCTCTCAAATGCAAAGTTACATTCGGCCTTAGCACACATCTTGCTAGCCGATTCTTCTCCTTTAGCAACCAATGCACATATGTGCTCACACAAAATGCTAAAAGGAGGTTCAAGAATCATCAAGCCTCATCACATGCATCATTAACAAGCTTCATATTTTGCATGCAATGGCATTAACACAACCCCCACCTAGGCCGAATCTTAACTCATCTCATGCCTCATCACACAACATCAACACAACAGATGATGCATCGGTAAGTGCCATTTCCATCACATAGCAAGATTTAGACCATGGGCTAGGAGAACTCAAGCTAACAACTAAAACATGATGCATCTCATGGAACATCATTAAACATACCTTGGCCTAGCTACAGCATGGCCGAATCTCTTCACTTTCTTCTTCTTTCTCCTTAAAATTTTTGGCCAAGGATGAACCAAGATGAGAAATTTTTTCTTTGTTTTCTTTCTAATTTAGGCTAAAATGGAGGTGAGAAAGGATGAACACAAACTTTTCTCCTTTCTTCTCTTGAGCTCACGGCAATGGGGGGGGGGCAAACACTACACACACACTTTTTTTTTTGTTTTCCATTTCTTTATTACCATACTTCTTATTTTATTCTTCACTAACAAAACATGTTTATGACATGTTTTGCCCATCATTCTTGTCATGGCCGGCCACTACTCATTAGGGGGGAAATTTGACATGCAAGTCCCCCCTTTGTCCACATCACTATAGGTCCTCACACATTGACCTATCACATTTTTGAATTTTCTCACATAAGTCTATTGACTAAATTCACATGAAATCAACCAAATTGAAGCTTGAGATTTTCACACATTCATAATTACATATTCTAGACAATAAGTATCACATTCAACATTTCGGTGACTCGGTTTAGCGGTCCCGAACCACTTCCCGACTAGGGTCAACTTTGGGCTGTCACAAAGATAAACTTTGTCAATATGTCCTCAAGATCCAGCTTTTTCTCTTACTAGTAAGGTTGTTGTTGGAAACCCAGAAGGGGTTGTACTCTTAGATTTCCTTGACCACCCAAAGAGAAATTGGGATGGTTCCTCCTACCTGTATTATAGTATTAATATAAGAGTTATTTGTGACCTAGAATTATTACCCATATAATTGATTTGTTTGTTCTCTGTGCTAGGAAAGAAGGGTACGTTTTGGATTATTCATTCCTCTCCATTTGTATCGCGTTGCATCACTGGATGTATCTGGGTAGAAACATATAACCATCAATTTGTTTATATAAATTTCTACCTGGATTGATAACATGTGACTACATCTAAGTTGAAAACACCGGCTGCTTTCATCGGCTTCGTCTTAATGACTTGCCACTGATATTATTTAGTGACATCTCCACAATAAATTCATAAGTCACTTCGGGTGTTTTATTGTTAAGTGTACCCAGCTGCTGCATCAATAACTGCCTTGTTGAGGGATTCAAACATTGTAAAAGGTTTGAACCTGTAACCGTAAGGGTAACCATGGTGAGGGCACATTCTCAATAAATCCTTGTACCTCTCCCATGCATCATATATAGTCTCTAAATCAATCTGGACAAAGAAAGAGATATCATTCCTCAACTTGGCTGTCTTAGCCAGTGGGAAGTACTTTAGAAGGAAATTCTCGGTCATTTGAGCCCATGTAGTGATAAAACCTTTTGGTAAAGAGTTCAACCATTGTTTAGTTTTTTTCCTCAACGAGAAGGAAATAACTGTAAGCGAATGGATCATTAATGACACCATTAATCTTGAAGTGTCATAGATTTCCAAAAAATTGGCTAAATGGGTATTTGGATATTCGTCTTGCAAACCATCGAACTGAAAAACTATTGTATCATCTGAATAGTTTGGCTTCAGTTCAAAATTATTTGTAGCAATGGTGGGTCTCACAATACTCGATTCAGCCCCAGTTAGAGTGGGCTTGGATATCATACATAGTACGAGGAACAGGATCTAGATCTGTAACAACTACAAGAGGTAGTTGATTATTCTGCTTATCACCCATCTCCTCAGTAATAACAATGTCCTCTTATTCGTCAACTAAATTTTCTCGACTCTGCCTTGCTTCTCTACAGTTTCTACGAGTTGTACTTTCAATTTCACTATCAAATAGTATTGGTCTCGACAGGTTTCTTCTAGTCATAAACTAAAGAAACCTACTAGAAGCAAATAGAAGAAAAATAAAAAGTAAAATTAAAGTAAAAACAAAAATTATAATAAAAATAAATTGTTCCTAATATTTAGTCCCCATAACAACGCCAAAATTTAATGGTCATGAACTAACTATAAATACGACAAAGGCAAGCGCACCTATCGAACAATATTATAACTTCGGTGAGTAGATAATTTGTATCCACAAGGACTAAAAGTATTAGTATTATCGATTTTCTATTATTTAGCTGACAATTGGGAGTGATGTGTTTAATCTAAATTACTAAACTAATTTAACTAAGAACGCAACAGAGAAAGAATCAAAGAAATAATCGAATATTAACCAAAGAGATAGACAGTACCTAGGAAAGAATCCACCTAGACTTCACCTTTATTATGAATTTGAATTAAACGCTTTATTGTGTCTTGATCCATAGAAATCCCTAAAATATGTTAATATCTCTTTCGAGAGTAAAATAACAGACTCTAAGTTGATTAATTGAAATATCTTTCTAATCAAAACCCCTATTGTCGCATTAACTGGATTTATGGATTCCCCTATTAGATTTGACTCTAATTCGGTAGATTTAAGTCATTCTATTTCTAGGATTGCATGCAACTCCACACAATTATGCTAGATCTACTCTTAAACAGTGACTTTTGTTCCACTGAATTAAGCACATTAAACATGAATTAATATCCAGAAATATTAAAACAAGAAATAACACATACATATTAAACATGAATTAATATCCGGAAAATATTAAAACAAGAAATAAGCATACACAATTGAGAGCAAGAATCAAGTAATTATCGCGTAAAAATAGAAATTAAATAAAAGGGTTCATCATAGGTTTCATCCTCCCTAGGTATCTAGGGAATTATAGTTCATAATCCTAAATAGAAACATCTCAAAGTCAGAATAACCACAAGACATAAAGAAGCTCAATAAAACTTCAAAAGAAATTAAAAGGAGATCTTCGATCTTGATGGAGATCCTCTTTTGAGTTGATTTCGATGGTGTTCTTTGAGTGTTTTCTTCGATCTTCTCTTATTAACCCTTTATGTATTCTTCTAATTGGTATTTATAGACTTTAGAATGCTCAGAAAGCCTAAAAATTGGGTTTTTCCACATATTTGGGAAGTAACATGCGAAATCGACACAGGCTGACACATAGGCGTGTGTCTAGCCCGGGTGGCTCACACTGGCGTGTGCCCAGCCCGTGTGGAAATGCCCAGGCAAAGTGGCTCCAGAAAATAGCTCTATTTCCTAATTTTGGCTCTGTTTTTCTCATTCCGCTCCCAAATGCTCTCCTAAGTATAAAAACATGAATTGAAAGGATTAAGAATGGGATTAAAATATGTTATATTTATAACTTATCAACCACTAAATTCCCTACCACCTAAAGTTCGCAGATTCTCCATTGGTAGTCCTCGATTCGCAAACACCTAAAAATTTTAACTAGATTTAATTTGCTTATCTATTTTATACATGAATTGTTAATGTCGAATTATTTCTGACTAGATTTTGGGTAATTATTACCTGTTGTCATCTTATGTCAAATCTCAAGTTATCAACACGTCTAAAAAAAACATAATCCACTATTCAACTTGAAGAACCACAAAACAAGTTCCATTTCGTAGAAGATAAGGCGAGATATGAATCTATTTTCAAGAAACAACAAATGCTTCTGGAAAACAGATTTAATTTGGAGAAAGAAGTCACATTAACTTCATGGAAAAAGTTTAGAAAATAGCTAAAGCATTAAATTCAAAAGTGAGTGAGTTCGAAAAATTTATGCAAATCTGACTTGAAGATGTTTAGGTGATGTGACACCCCTAATTTGACCCTAGTCAGAAAGCGGTTTCGGGACCGCTAAACCGAGTCACCAAATTATTTGAATATGATATTTATTGTCTAAAATAAATGTGTGAAAATTTTAAGCTTCGATTTAGTAAATTTCATGTGAATTTAGTCAATAGGACATATGTGTGACATTTTTGAAATGTGATAGATCAAAACATAAGGACCTATTAGTGCATGTTGAAAAAGGGGGACTTGCATGTCAATTTTTCCCCCCATCTAGTAGTGGCCGGCCATGACATTAGGATGGACAAAGGGTGATGGGCAAAACATGTCATAGACATGTTGTGTTGGTGCATCATGGGAGGAAACAATAAAATAAAATAAGGAGTATGGGTAATAAAATAATAATGGAAAGGTAAATGATGATGAAAAAAATTGTCTCATCCATGTTCCCCCCCTTTGCCGTGAATTGAAGAAAGAAAACAAAAAAAAAGTGTTCATTCTTGAACATCTTTGGCCGAATAGAGGAAAGAAAGGAAGGGAAGAGCTTGAGAAAATCGGCTATGGTGGTTTGCTAGACTAAGGTATGTTTGATGTTGTCCTTGAGATTCATGCATGTTCTTAGTTGTTAGTTTGAGTTCTACCTAGCCCATGGTTTAAATCTTTGCTATGAGATGGAGATGATATTCGGCCATGGTGTTGTCTTCTTGGTTGATGTTTGATGTTGTGGTGATGAGGCATGAAGATGAGTTAAGTTTCGGCTAAGGTGGATTTGTGTTGATGTCATTTGCATGCTAAGTGTAAAGCTTTGTAATGATACATGTGATGGTGATTGATGACTCTTGGATTTTCTTTTTGGCATTTTTGAGTTAGACATTAAGTTCTTTGTGTAACCCATGACCAAAATTGAATGGTATGGTGTCTTGATGCATTCGGCCATGGTAGAAAGTAGATGTAAAATGGTAGTAAGGTGAAGTGCAAAATGTTAGTATTTGATTACTAGTGTATATATGCGTATTAGCCGAGTTTTGAACTTGAAACAAAATGATATATAAGCAATACAAGTAACTATACTTGTAGGAAGTATTAAGCATATAATCGGCCTCAACATAGATATGCATATTCGGCCATAGGAAGAAGATTGGTGTTGCATGTATTCGGCTAGAGGCAAGCATATTGATGCTTTTATCTTGGCTTAGACAATCGGCTAAAAGAGAGTGTGGGCTAATATGTTGAATTGATTTATGATTTCATATGTATGTGACTTTAATGTCTAATGCATGTATTTATGGGCTAAGAACCTTGAGTTCCTCTTTTGATGCTCAAATGATTAAATCAATTTATTTGTTAAATTAAGCTCAAGAGCTTAGAGGACCAAAGTTGGATAAGGGAAGGGAAAAAGTGATCGAATAGCCGCCGAAATTGTTCGACCACATCCGAGGTAAGTTTTAAGTGTTTAAACGTTGAGTAAATTCAATTATAATAGGACATGATGAGTTGATTTAATAAGATAAGATGTGGCCATGATATGTTCTAAGCTCAAATGGTAAGTTCTTAAGTGTTTGAGCTTGGGAATTTAAGGGTAATTTGAAATAGTCTGCTTCGGACAGCAGCAGTAACGTGACTTTAGAAAATCACCATAAATTTATGGACTTGAATTATAGGCTGAATAAGACATGAAATTAAATCTTAATGAGTCTAGTTTCTTATAAAAGAAACCGTGTAAGCAAAGGAATTTCCGATAATGAGATATTTAAAGTTGTGTGAGACGGTGTCAGAATGACTCCGAAATCCCTGTTCTGTTTTTAGAAAATCATTATAAATTGTAAAAAAATGGTTATAAGATAAAATTTATATGCTTAGACTCCTTAATGAGTCTAGTTTCAAATGAAATCAAATACAACACATTTTGAATTCTGTAAAATGAGAAATTTGATTCGTAGTGAAGAGTGGTCAGATTAGTCAAATAGTGAAACAGGGGAAACTTTAAGAAAAATCTGGTATTGATTGGCCAAACCTAAAATTCTGGAAATTTTATGGATGGAAGATATACGAGTCTATATTCAGGAAAAATTAACGGAAAGTGATTTGGAGTTTTGTAGCTCCAGTTATAAATAATTTAGTGACTATTGCTCAGGAAAAACAGCTTGTGCTGAATTTGAGATTATGTTGTGAACCTTGATAAACTTGTTTTAGTTGCTCATAAGCTATTGATTAAACCCATACTTGAATTCTAAATCGTGATATTGTAAGTTTATGAGTATTCGAATATGAAATGATAGTATGGCCTAATGGCCGATGTGATGAATGTGAAAGTGTATATATGTGATAAGGCCTAATGGCCGATGTGATGAATGTGAAAGTGTATATATGTGATAAGGCCTAATGGCCGATGTGATGAATGTGAAAGTGTATATATGTGATAAGGCCTAATGGCCGATGTGATGAATATGAAAGTGTATATATGTGATAAGGCCTAATGGCCGATGTGATGAATGTGAAAGTGTATATATGTGACAGGGCCGAGTGGCCAACGTGATGGATGTGAAAGTGTATAAATGTGATAAGTCCCGAAGGGCATTTGTGTCAGTACTATATCCGGGTTAAAACCCCGCAGGCTTCATGCGAGAATATTATCACTGATTAATGTCCGTAAGCTTCGTGCTCGTACTATATCCGAGCTTTAAAGACCCGATGACTACGTGTGGGATTTTGTCCGGGTAAGACCCGATAACTTCGTGTGGAGATTATGTCCGGGTAAGACTTCATAATAAGAATTGCTTATAAATATATTCAATGCGAAAGGTTAAATAGGTATGTACTCCAAGTTTATATGTGAGCTTGATTTGCACTAAATCATAAGGTAGTTATGTGATGCATACGAGAGCAATCTATGAGACTATTCCTATGATTATGTGACATCGGATCAGTGTGAGAGGTTATGTGAAATCATACGATATATCTATGTCACATGAGCTCACTTTTATGTGAAAGTTTATCTGCCTATTGTATATGATGAGATGTGCATGTTCGGTAAATTGATGGTATGCCCGAAGGAAGAGTGAAATAAAAATACGAACAACTATGTTATAATTTGATGGTTATCTGTTGACACTGCTTAAAACTTACTAAGCATTGTAATGCTTACTCTGTTTACTCTGTTTCCTCTGTTTTATAGATCTCATTGCGAAGCTACAGGCTCGGGGATCGTCAGCAACTAGTCACACTATCACTATCCACTGTTTGGTACTGCTATGTTTTGGATTATCTTATGGCATGTATAAAATAGACTAGTGGCAGAAGAATATTTTGGTTAATGTATATAAGCCATGCGAAAATGGCATCTTTGAATGTTTACTTAGAGAAGTTTAAATTTTATCCCTGGCCGTGCTTAGTACTTATCTAAATGAATGACCTTTATTTCAAGAAAAAGTTCAAAATTTTACGGTTCTGACATGAGTTACAAGCCCGGTAATACCCCTTACCTATTCCGGCGACGGTCACGGGATAGGGGTGTTACATTTTATTGGTATCAGAGCTACGGTTTAGTCGATTCTAGGACTAACGTAGCACGCGTGAGTCTATTTATACATGCCATAAAGTGATAAAATGATAGTGTGATGATTTTTGGCTATTAAAATGTGTTTGCTGTATTGCAATGAATCTTGATCCCGATCGAGCTGTAGCAAGCTTCTGACTATGAGAATTTGCGATATAACTTCACTTAGATATGCCTAAATTATTAAGTTGATCAGGTACGTATCATGTACTCGTATTTGAATTTCGATTTGGATTGAATTATAAGGGTATAAGTGATGCAATTTTGAAAGAGTGTTATGACTATAAATGTGATTTTGTATGTGGCTATGGAACTGGAAGTTGAATGGTCGATAAGCATGTTGTGTTTGCATTCAAGTAATGTAAATGATATACTAATGTGTATTGCTATATGTGTATATGTACATGAGAATTGAGAGTGATATATCCGGGCTAAGTCCCGAGGAGCATTCGTGCTAGTGATATATCCGGGCTAAGTCCCGAGGAGCATTCGTGCTAGTGATATATCCGGGCTAAGTCCCGAGGAGCATTCGTGCTAGTGATATATCCGGGCTAAGTCCCGAGGAGCATTCGTGCTAGTGATGTATCCGGGCTAAGTTCCGAAGAGCATTCGTGCTAGTAATATATCCGTGCTAAACCTCGAAGAGTATTCGTGCTGGTGTTATATCCGGGCTAGGTCCCGAAGAGTAATCATGCTGGTGATGTGTATTCGGGCCTTCGTGCCTAGTAGGCTTCGTACCGGTAATTTGAGCAAAGTTTAAGTGCTCATTACTATACAAATTCAAATTTAAATGAGATGATATGTTTAAAAGTGTACGTACATGATGTTTATAGACTTGGTTAAGTCATATCAATGTGTATTAACGAATGAATAAGAGCACTATGTATGTGAATAATTAGAGGCACTGTGTGTGTGCGAATTCCTTTAACCGAGCACTATGAGTGCGAGATCGGTCAGTGGGCACTAAGTGTGTGAAGTGGAATTCATGTAAGACCTCGTTTGGGACGAAGGCATTGATTTGAGATAGTGTGTAAGACCATGTCTGGGACATGGCATCGGCTCGATATGTGAGAATATGTAAGACCATATCTAGGATATGGCATTGTAAGAGCTATATGTGCTATTGCTGAATGGACACTATTTTGTTAATCTTGTTCAAGAAATTATTTTGATTAAGTTTCGACATTCGAAAGTTTGAAAGAATTTTTGATGAATGTTTATAATTTTGGATATACGAGTTATGCGCTAGAATAAATCTCATGCCAGTGTATTATATTAGGCTTTATGCCTATTCGACTGTATACGGGTAACGTTAACTATGATTGAATGTGCTAAATGAACTAAATGTTCAGGTACGTGGAAGTTGACTTTTCTTTTGGAAATGAGTTAAGTTGAATATTGAGATGTGATAAAGTTATAAAGGATATTTATTGGGATGTTTGAGTATATGTGTACTTTCGGTTAGGTTACAGCTTATTCATGAATGAAAATGTGGGTTACAAATATGTGGGTTGATGATGTGAATTATACATGTTAATATGTGCTTAATATGTGTTTGAAATGCATTTGTGAATTAAGTTAAGTGATTATTGCTTATGAAATCAAGAAAATGAGATATTGGTGCATACTTGTAGAAATGTTTATGTATTTTTTAAGATAAGAAAATGATTTTATAGATCGATGCGAAATCAATAATGAATTACAATTGCTATCGATGAGCTAATGTTTATATGAATATAATTCAATAAGAGGACGTTATCCTAAACTATGCATCGGTGGAAATTTTCGGGGACGAAAATCCCTAAAGGGCGGGAGAGTTGTGACACCCCTAATTTGACCCTAGTCGGAAAGCGGTTTCGGGACCGCTAAACCGAGTCACCAAATTATTTGAATATGATATTTATTGTCTAAAATAAATGTGTGAAAATTTTAAGCTTCGATTTAGTAAATTTCATGTGAATTTAGTCAATAGGACTTATGTGTGACATTTTTGAAATGTGATAGATCAAAACATAAGGACCTATTAGTGCATGTTGAAAAAGGGGGGACTTGCATGTCAATTTTTCCCCCCATCTAGTAGTGGCCGGCCATGACATTAGGATGGACAAAGGGTGATGGGCAAAACATGTCATAGACATGTTGTGTTGGTGCATCATGGGAGGAAACAATAAAATAAAATAAGGAGTATGGGTAATAAAATAATAATGGAAAGGTAAATGATGATGAAAAAAATTGTCTCATCCATGTTTCCCCCCCCCCTTTGCCGTGAATTGAAGAAAGAAAACAAAAAAAAAGTGTTCATTCTTGAACATCTTTGGCCGAATAGAGGAAAGAAAGGAAGGGGAAGAGCTTGAGAAAATCGGCTATGGTGGTTTGCTAGACTAAGGTATGTTTGATGTTGTCCTTGAGATTCATGCATGTTCTTAGTTGTTAGTTTGAGTTCTACCTAGCCCATGGTTTAAATCTTTGCTATGAGATGGAGATGATATTCGGCCATGGGTGTTGTCTTCTTGGTTGATGTTTGATGTTGTGGTGATGAGGCATGAAGATGAGTTAAGTTTCGGCTAAGGTGGATTTGTGTTGATGTCATTTGCATGCTAAGTGTAAAGCTTTGTAATGATACATGTGATGGTGATTGATGACTCTTGGATTTTCTTTTTGGCATTTTTGAGTTAGACATTAAGTTCTTTGTGTAACCCATGACCAAAATTGAATGGTATGGTGTCTTGATGCATTCGGCCATGGTAGAAAGTAGATGTAAAATGGTAGTAAGGTGAAGTGCAAAATGTTAGTATTTGATTACTAGTGTATATATGCGTATTAGCCGAGTTTTGAACTTGAAACAAAATGATATATAAGCAATACAAGTAACTATACTTGTAGGAAGTATTAAGCATATAATCGGCCTCAACATAGATATGCATATTCGGCCATAGGAAGAAGATTGGTGTTGCATGTATTCGGCTAGAGGCAAGCATATTGATGCTTTTATCTTGGCTTAGACAATCGGCTAAAAGAGAGTGTGGGCTAATATGTTGAATTGATTTAAGATTTCATATGTATGTGACTTTAATGTCTAATGCATGTATATATGGGCTAAGAACCTTGAGTTCCTCTTTTGATGCTCAAATGATTAAATCAATTTATTTGTTAAATTAAGCTCAAGAGCTTAGAGGACCAAAGTTGGATAAGGGAAGGGAAAAAGTGATCGAATAGCCGCCGAAATTGTTCGACCACATCCGAGGTAAGTTTTAAGTGTTTAAACGTTGAGTAAATTCAATTATAATAGGACATGATGAGTTGATTTAATAAGATAAGATGTGGCCATGATATGTTCTAAGCTCAAATGGTAAGTTCTTAAGTGTTTGAGCTTGGGAATTTAAGGGTAATTTGAAATAGTCTGCTTCGGACAGCAGCAGTAACGTGACTTTAGAAAATCACCATAAATTTATGGACTTGAATTAGAGGCTGAATGAGACATGAAATTAAATCTTAATGAGTCTAGTTTCTTATAAAAGAAACCGTGTAAGCAAAGGAATTTCCCATAATGAGATATTTAAAGTTGTGTGAGACGGTGTCAGAATGACTCCGAAATCCCCTGTTCTGTTTTTAGAAAATCATTATAAATTGTAAAAAAATGGTTATAAGATAAAATTTATATTCTTAGACTCCTTAATGAGTCTAGTTTCAAATGAAATCAAATACAACACATTTTGAATTCTGTAAAATGAGAAATTTGATTCGTAGTGAAGAGTGGTCAGATTAGTCAAACAGTGAAACAGGGGAAACTTTAAGAAAAATCTGGTATTGATTGGCCAAACCTAAAATTCTGGAAATTTTATGGATGGAAGATATACGAGTATTTATTGAGGAAAAATTAACGGAAAGTGATTTGGAGTTTTGTATCTCCAGTTATAAATAATTTAGTGACTATTGCTCAGGAAAAACAGCTTGTGCTGAATTTGAGATTATGTTGTGAACCCTGATAAACTTGTTTTAGTTGCTCATAAGCTATTGATTAAACCCATACTTGAATTCTAAATCGTGATATTGTAAGTTTATGAGTATTCGAATATGAAATGATAGTATGGCCTAATGGCCGATGTGATGAATGTGAAAGTGTATATATGTGATAAGGCCTAATGGCCGATGTGATGAATATGAAAGTGTATATATGTGATAAGGCCTAATGGCCGATGTGATGAATGTGAAAGTGTATATATGTGATAAGGCCTAATGGCCGATGTGATGGATGTGAAAGTGTATATATGTGATAAGGCCTAATGGCCGATGTGATGAATGTGAAAGTGTATATATGTGACAGGGCCGAGTGGCCAACGTGATGGATGTGAAAGTGTATAAATGTGATAAGTCCCGAAGGGCATTTGTGTCAGTACTATATCCGGGTTAAAACCCCGCAGGCTTCATGCGAGAATATTATCACTGATTAATGTCCGTAAGCTTCGTGCTCGTACTATATCCGAGCTCTAAAGACCCGATGACTACGTGTGGGGATTTTGTCCGGGTAAGACCCGATAACTTCATGTGGAGATTATGTCCGGGTAAGACTTCGTAATAAGAATTGCTTATAAATATATTCAATGCGAAAGGTTAAACAGGTATGTACTCCAAGTTTATATGTGAGCTTGATTTGCACTAAATCATAAGGTAGTTATGGGATGCATACGAGAGCAATCTATGAGACTATTCCTATGATTATGTGACATCGGATCAGTGTGAGAGGTTATGTGAAATCATACGATATATCTGTGTCACATGAGCTCACTTTTATGTGAAAGTTTATCTGCCTATTGTATATGATGAGATGTGCATGTTCGGTAAAGGGATGGTATGCCCGAAGGAAGAGTGAAATAAAAATACGAACAACTATGTTATAATTTGATGGTTATCTGTTGACACTACTTAAAACTTACTAAGCATTGTAATGCTTACTCCGTTTACTCTGTTTCCTCTGTTTTATAGATCTCATTGCGAAGCTACAGGCTCGGGGATCGTCAGCAACTAGTCACACTATCACTATCCACTGTTTGGTACTTCTATGTTTTGGATTATCTTATGGCATGTATAAAATAGACTAGTGGCGGAAGAATATTTTGGTTAATGTATATAAGCCATGCGAAAATGGAATCTTTTGAATGTTTACTTAGAGAAGTTTAAATTTTATCCCTGGCCGTGCTTAGTACTTATCTAAATGAATGACCTTTATTTCAAGAAAAAGTTCAAAATTTTACGGTTCTGACATGAGTTACAAGCCCGGTAATGCCCCTTACCTATTCCGGTGACGGTCACGGGATACGGGTGTTACAGGTGAATTTAAATTAAAGATGGGGAGGAAAGCCATCATGGGAAGCCGCAAAGAGCGACTGCAGATAGCCCCTTGCATTTAGTTGTTTACTTTTTGCATTGTGAAATGGATGTGGATAGCTACTTTCGGCTACTTTTTCCTACCCTTCTCTTTACTATTAAATTATTGTTTTCTATGCCGGGAGACAAGATTGCATCTCATCTTCATATTTTCAGTTTAATATGGCCTGACTTAATTTTTTTATTAACTTGATTTGTAGACGAAATCAAACATTTTAGAATTTCAACACTTCATATATCAATTACAAACAGGATTCTCTAAACTCTATTCTTGTTTTATTATTTATGCATATATTCAATACCAAGTTTATGATGTTTATTGATTCCATGATGAATTAATCCTCTTATGGGGGATTAGCAAGTGCAGGTATAATCTGTTAACTGTTTTCTAAGGTTACTCAACGGATCAACTGTTTGGGAAAGGAAGAACCTAAACCCTAGGCGTGACAATCCTATGAAGTCATCAAGGTAGGTTGTGTTGTATTTTCGATGGCAGAAAAGAAAGGAAATGAGATGAATTCAACCTTGGTGATAGCAGGTATAAATCGCGGAGACATGTTTAAAGCTTGGTGGTGAGCATTAGATTTGATGTCAAACGTCAATTTTCAATTGTAAAAAATGTTACATTATTGGACGCTGTAAATTTGGACTTTGGAATGTTATTTGTTAGAGATCAACCCGATTAAGCAAGGAATAGGTAAAAATAGTATAAGAAATTGAGAAATTGAACACACAAATTTAACGTGGAAAAACTCCTCCAAAGAGGATAAAAAACCACGGGCAAATATAATTTTACTATAATGGCAAAAGAAACGAAGAGTACAAAAGATGGAGATAAAAACTAAACCCTGAAAACCCTAAAACAAAGAACCCTCAAAACGTAAACACAAAATTCTTTAAATGTGTTATGAGTTGTAATATCTAATAAATGTATTATGTAAGGTTGTTTGATTGAAACAAATAAATAGAGTTTAACTAGAAGATTGTTTCTCAAATTTGACTGAAATAGGAGTCATAATTAACATTGTTCTTGTTGTATTTACAACAGATCAGTTCAAATGAAGCAAAAAAAAGTCATCAAGGTAGGAATTAACCCAAATTTGGTGTGTTCTATTCGTAAACACCTTCACCCCAAGCCAGTTTGGACTCTTCACTTGAGTGGAAGATCAAAATATCCTGCTAGGATAGCGAATAGTTGATTGATGAGAAACCCGAAGTGACAGTTGATTATGACTACCAAAACAAGCTAACCACCCGTGTCTACATTTGATCCAGTTTATAATCTAGTTTTTCGAAGACTCCTTTTATTTATGTTATTTTTACTTCTTTACTTATAAAAACCAAAAACCCTTTATTTATGTTTATTCATAATATAGTTTATTTAAAGTACTAATTAGATTTATTGGCGTTTAGGTTAGAATTAATTTAGTACTAGCCTCCCTTGGGTACGATCCATGAAATACTTACGAAGTGTTTCCTTGTAAACAATGTATATTACAACCTGACCCGTATACATGCGGACACCGCCTCAGATTCCATATATTTTGTAGCAGTATTCACACTCTGGACATTGGTACGTTCGGAGGCGGTCAGGTGCTCGCAAAAAATTTTGAAATTAAATGTCCATCCTCTAAAGAAATATTTTGTTGTGCTCTGCCATCTTGCAGACTCTCATACCATGTGTGGCGAACTCTTACATTTTGGTGAGCTCTTCCGTTCGCAAACATGTTAATGGCGGGTTCAATTGTTACGAACTTAATTGTTTGATTACTAACCCGCGGTAAGTGGGACACATACTAGTTACGTGTCAAACCTTAGGAAAAGAACATGTCACTATGCATGACACTTAGAGAGTCTCGATGGTTGTGCTTGATTAGTGGAATCGCATGTGCATGTAATTTAATTACGAATTCTACTTAGAGTGGGAAGAGCTGAGTTTATATTAAAAATAGAGGTATAAAAGAGAAAAGACTTTAATATTCCTAATTAAGTTTTTCTTTGTTATCTCTGATGAAAATTAGAAGTGTTCTTCTTTGCTTAAAGGAAGAACTCGCAATTTTATCCTATTTAGAAACTGCCTTTCGAGTCAAGTGCTGGTAACTTCTTGAGTCCTCCTCTAGTTCAAATATTAGGAAATAAAATAGTAGTTGAAATCGTATATATATAAGTTTTTACTGGATGTTTTGGAAGGAAGGAAATTTTCATCTAATTAATTGTTGCATGTTGCCGGTTATTAATTTTTCGTAATAGTCTCGGTTGTTTTTGTATTTAATTGAGATGTTTTATTGCATTTAGCTAAAGAGGTGATAGAGGTCCCCAGTAAGAAGGGAAAAGAACTTGTTAAGTAGATAAAACTTTCCTAGAAATTTCTGGTGAGTTTCTTTCACTTTTGTTTTTGATAAATAACGAACTAGCTTAAAGTTAATGCTATATTTTTAGGTAAGGTTAGTTATATCTTTAGAATTTTCATGAGTATTCTTGTGATAAAAAACTAAAAATACAAAACTTAAATAAATCTACATAATTAATTGAAATGGATATTCCTTCCTTGGTGCCCTAGTTCAATATCTGGAAAGGTAGTAAGGGGGTAATGGAGATTTGTTAAAGTGTTGTTGTGATGGAGAAGCAAATGGAGAATATAATATGTTATACATTTTTCCTCCAATAGGGCATGTGAATGTAAACCAAGATTGGCGAAAGACCCCAGCCTTGCAGGGAAACACGTATGTGTTCAAATTAAGAAGGAGGATTTGCGGAGGTTCAGATGGAACACTGGCTCTACATAGCAATATTGTAGAAATAGAATATTTGCTTTTTAGAGCATTGAAAGGATTCAAAGCTAGCACAAGGAAGCGTGTATAAATGTCTATAAGAATACTGCACTAAATTGTACTTGGATGTAACAATATCCAACAATGAACTATACTTATTTGGAAATTGTACTTAGATGCAGATAGTATCTGCCATTGCATAAACTTAGTCATAATAATGTGTTAGATTGTGAATTGTATTTAGATGTGGTTAGTATCCTCCAAGGAGTCATACTTGGTTTTTGACTTGCATCTGCATGCGAGTTGTTTATTCCTCCCAAGGATGGATATTCATTTTAACATCTCCGACATACCATCTGGGCGGACTTGGATAAGAAACTGTATTGTAAGCAGGTTTATATGGTTTAATGTGACTTTCTATGCCTCAGATGTCTAGAAATTCTTATGATTTCTAGAAACCATGGTCGAAAGGTTATTATTTATTTTCGAAACTCACTAAGTTCTTTTTGAACTTACGTAGCTTCTTTTATCCCCTTTTTAGGTATTTTTAGGGCATTGTAGTTTATTATAGGGACCCAGCCAAATTGCGGACTCATTTGTGAGCCATTTGTTTGTTTAATTTTATAACATGAGTATATTGGGGTAGCTTGTTGTTCCCAACCTTTTTTCTTAAACATTGTATAAAGTAAATTCAGTTTTTATACATACAATATTTGTAAAGACTGATCATTAATGACACTTCGCCAAATATTCAAACTTTTATATTGTGTATGATTTGGCATGGTCTTATTATTACTTTGGTATGTGCCATAAAATCATAATCAGCCAAGGGGCTTTTAAAACTAATTGCTATTATGTTTTAAATGCCTTAATTAGTGTGATGATTTCAGTCTTTTAGTAACACCACCATTCACCTATCGACCTGCTGGATTAGGGGTGTTACAAAAATCTTTGTACTAGTTATTGTGCCAATTTTTGAAGATACTAGAGTCTATTTATGGAGACCAATCCATGGCTAATGAAGATTGGATTGGATTCAAATAAATCAAGATAACCCTTGTTTTGTGTAGATTTGGTCAGGGTTGCAATGCTGAGTATGGAAGGCCATATCTTCATTAGATTATGCTTTGATTAAATGTAATGTAATTACTATATTTAAGGAGTTTCTTTGTATACATTTAAACTTTATGTTAGCAAACCGTAATTGATATATGCTATAAGGCTTGTCTAGGTTATGTATGAGAGCTTATTGGGAGCATTTTTCATTCATTGAGGAATTGTTTTGCATGAGAGTGAAAATTGATCTATAAACATCAAGTATTTACTGTTCAAGTTCTCAAGGAAAGGATTTGGAGGTACATGTTCTAGTATTTAGGTACAAATGTGAGATCTTTATACTTGAGGAGTGATAAAATGTGATTCATTTGTTATTGTGGATTAAAATTTGTGGAATTACTCGCTACGGTACACTCAACAATGTAGGGAAATCAAACTGCATAAATAAACCTTGGTGCTCTTTACGTTTTGGTTTACACGATTTTTACAATGCCATGCTAAAGTGACCACTATAGTCAAGCACTTCATTTAAAAATTGAGTTATTCATTAAACATCAACTCTAGGTAGCAACACTATTATATAGTTTCAATGAATGTGTTGGTTTTCTTTCATTGGTCTACTTATCCGATGTACTGAACGTTGACCATTTTAGTTTGAATGAAATTTTTTTTAGACAAAAGAAATTAACTTATTAATCCTGTTAACACTAACTAATCGCCACAAAATTTTAAAGCAAAAAAGTATATTTATGAACAATACATGTCTCCCTGTGTCAAGTTTCAACTTTCAACCCACTTTTTTTGTGGATTCCAAATTTGAAACAACAAACTCTTTATGTTCTCCCCGTTCTACTCAATTGGTTAACCTTTCTATTCTTGAATAAAGCACAAGCAAGAACATATTCTATGCGATGGAAAAGAAAGAAACAAATGATTGAAATGAAAAAACATATTCATGCACGAAAGAATCACATGACATACATATCCCATGATATTGTTTATATATTATCTTTTAAGCCAGCAAGAAAAGTAGTTTATATATCTTGAAATGTAATATGCCATGAATAGCATCGCCAATGTAACCATGCTGTCTAGGCCTAGACATCATATTACATCCTTGGTTCCCCCCAGTTATTATGCTTTTTTGCCTGTAAAGAATATATAGAAACAAAACCGAATAAGAAATCATTTTTAGTTGCAGGTCCTGGTTGTTTTTTCAAATCAAGAGTCAGTATTAATGGCACGTTCCACAGCCTGCAAAAAAGAAAAGAACGAAAGATAGATTAAAGGAAATTCTGATGAAGATGATCAGAAAGAAATAAGGGTGAATTGATTAGAACAGGGAACTAAGAAAGGGTATTTTGATCTCATGTACTTGGAAAAATGATTGTGATGACTCCAGTTCGCCCAAAATCACGAGCTTAATCACTTCTGGCTGGTTTATAGAATGCATTCATGTTAATGCATGGTACATGCAGTACACTTCATATTCCTTTGCAAACCACTTTCATAGGCACTAGTCTTGGGAACACACCACCATTGTTTTCCCTTATACTTTGGCATCTGATGCAATTGGTCTGGGCATAGGTACTGGGATTGGGTTGTTACGTATTAGCAATGTATGATCTCTAGCCTGCCAAATCAAACCACAAGAATAAAAAAATTCCATTAATCTGTATTATAAATAGTTATCATGTAGCAATTCATAGGATTAAATTTTCACCATGATTTTTAATTATTAGAAGGCCGACTGTAATGATTAACAAACATGTAGCATGCTGTATATTGGCGGCAGCAGCTACTGTTGGCCTTAGGATCCCAATATCATAGACTGGTGTCATATCTGGTCGGAAGAGCCCGAAGTACCTCTCACATGTTGGCCCTGGCTTAAGATCTTCATTGAAAAGCGCAAAAATGTAGGTCTCAAAAGTTCGGTTTGGCATTAGGGGTGTTCCGACACCGGATGTTACATGCCGCATGAGATTGCCATTATATTCAGCTGCACTCTTTGCATCAACACCAAATTGGGTTGCATCCCCCATGGATGGCCAACCTGTTTCAGCTATGACAATCTCAAGATCATCAAATCCAAGGAGTTTCATAGCTGAAAAGACCGCATCCAACTGAGCATCCAACATATTTGTGTAAAAAAGCTGTGTGTTTTCATCGAACACTCCAGCATTTGGCTGGAACAGGGCATAATCAAGGGTATCTGGTGAGCAGTCAAAAAATGGATAGGGGTTTACCATAAACGGTGAATTGGAATCTCTTAGGAAGCTAAGCAATGGCTTGATTACATGTGTGTCATACCCTTGTCGAAATTTTCCTGTGGATGGTGGGCTTGAATTCGATAAAATGCCTAGAGAGTGAGGCGTCGAAACTTGGATTCGACGGTCTAATGAAGCTGCAACAAGGGCTGTTTGGAGGGTTTCCATGGCTGTAACAAGACTTACTATTAACAACTTGTTTGCTGTAGATATTACCTCGTTGCCTACTAAAATACGGACTATATTGGTGGCTGGTGTGTGAGGTTGGATATAGTCTTCTACCCATTGTTGAGCGAAATTTAGCTTTGTAAGGTCAGGAATTTGGTCATTTGGAACACTTATTGTGACAGCAACCCCGGTGTGGGCAAAAGCTCTTAGAATTTCAGGATTTGCATCAAAAAGCCTTACGCGGTTGATAACAGTGGACTCTAAAAGGAAATGTGCCACCTGAGCTGGTGGGGGCAGGTTGTTTGCGACGGTGCCATAGTTGACCCCGATTGTTCCTTCAAATCCTAGATAAAAGATAACTATACCAAATTAGTTTATACATGTACGTTGATACAAAATTTTTGCGCGTGGAATAGTCTCAATTTTCATACCTTTCACGAGTGTTAGTGCCAGAAAAAACGAAATTACCGCGACCAATCTGGAGGAAAGCATAGAGATGAGTTCTTTAGACATGGCTTTTGTGGGCTAGAGAAGATGCTGAATGATGATGCATTAGGGGCAACTGTGCCTCAAGAAGTGGATATGGAGATTCTTTTCTTTGTGAATGGGGGAGACTTGGATGCTGAGGCATGACGCATATTAGCAAGAATTCTTTGTTGCTTGCGACTGTTGAAGTGATGTTATTCCACATCTATCATGCCTTTGACATATCTGATATTCAATTATTACCTTTCATCTATTGGCAAATGATTTATGGTTAGATATGAAGCACAAAGTACATGTAGCTTTTTATTTTTATGTTTTTCATTGCTATTCTATAAGTATGTTTTATACTTGATAACATTCATAATTGTTCTTCTCAACAATATCGTCTCTAATATTTAAACTTGTATCTTCTCTTAAAAAAATTGTTTTATTCTACAATGCTAAACTATGAAATTTTCTATGATTTCATATTCATCTGAAATCTACCCACTTAACCTTTTTAACCTTTTTTAGTTAAATACTTAAACTTTAGGTCTAAGGATTATATATTTTCCTCTGAATCTTTTTCACCACTTTCTCCCATTTTGCAAGCAACTCTGTTCCCTGTTATGAAGTCGTGTTCTTCTTCTGAAGTGAAAGTGCGATTGAGACAACTAATCAAACTTTAGTTCATATACGCAGGGTATAATGTTTTCTTGCATCAATTATCAAGAAAAAAAAAAGTTTACTTGCATCCTGGAGAAGGTATTATTGAAGGGTCAGCCTTGAGTCTCTTTTTAGCTTAAATTAGAAGGAACTTGTTTGAGATTTATCTGACAAAAGCATAAAAAAACATATTTTTCAGCTCCTAATAGATAACCCTGAGATTTTTGTTTTCTCAACAAAAATATATTTATTCATTAGAACAACCAGCAATACACCCAACAGATACTTAAGCTATTAGAACAAGACAGTGCACTGCCTTTAATAGCAAAACAATTACAAAAAATATTTTCAACCTAGTCAACGCCAGAAAAAATGCTGAATGATAAGCTCCCTTCACGCCTGCGTCATAAGAGTAATCGAACTCAAATATATCTAGTATCACAAAATATACCCCAACCTACATTCTTTCCGCATCAAACTAAGATAGCCAAGCTTGGAAGAGAATTTCTCTATCAACTCTAGTTTTGGCAAGGGCATCAGCCATGCTGTTTGCCTCTCTAAAGATGTTAATTTCTAATTCGGGGACATCTGAACACAAGTGATAAAATTTAGCGAAAACCTCCCAAAGTTCCCAAGGCCTTGAGTCAATGTTCGAACACCAAGATACAGCACCAATTGAATCTGATCCTATATTCAGGGTCTTATTGACAGCATAGTAATCAAATTCTAACTCTCTTATAATTAGAAATAACTGTAATTTTCAAGATGTTTTTGAATTACATCGTAATTATCTATGTTATGTTTGGTAATACATGTTGTAATTATATAGTTACATAATTTATATTTTAAAATTTACTAATTACTATAAATAATTTATTAGTATGATAAAAATAATTTCTAAACATGTAATAAAAATTAAAATCAAAGTATTCTAGTGTGCGTTTGTTGGGTTATTCTTTTTTTAATATTTAACATATGCTCATTATAATCATTAGTTGGTCATTGACTGAGTTTATCATCATCTAAATTTGACTCTGTATCATTAAGATTATTAAGATCTCATTCTTCTATATACTAATGTGATGTTAATATGACAAATAATATTTAGAACAAGAACAATGTTGTTTAAACTGGAGCAGTGGTCAAACCAGTCAGGCCACCAGTTCGTTGATCTGATTAAAAATTATTAAACTTCAAAGAACTAAAAAAAAGCCGGTTCAATCAATTTTTACTCTGTTCATACCAATTCTTGCTATAACCGGTTCAAAGCCACTCTCTGAACTAGTACCCCGACTGATTTGGTCTGGTTCAAGCAATATTGAACAACAAATGTCTTCTCAACCACATTTCAAAATCTAAAATGTCTCAAACTAAAGAGTTCACTAGCTATCTGTGGTGCTTGTGTCTAACACCGCTCTTTTAAATGGTACCATACCTTATGATATGGTACAAGAAAAATTTTTCGTATTTACATAATTACTGATACGATGATGGCTCAAGACTCGACTAAGGCTGCTGAAGAACCCACGGAGCTACCAAAGAGACCGGTCACTCGTGCTCGAGCTTAGAGGTTCAAGGAGGTTGTTGAGGGTCTTATCGATCGAGTTTGGGGTGAAACCGTTGCTGGATTTATCGAACAATCATGGACTTGCAATTCGAGCATGCCATGCAACTTACTCCAAGCTCAATTTTAGCTCAATTCCACTTTCCTTTAGCTTAAGAGTTCAAATGTTGGAATAAATATTTAATTGGTTTTAGTTATTATAGTTAGTTAATTAAATTAGTCTAAGGTTCATAATTATGTCATGGTTTAAAAATCAATAATTTGAGTTTTAAATGTGTCATAATCTGAACATTTTAAATGTGTCTTAAGTTCATTAATTTTGTCTTATTTCGTACAGCTTTATTATGTGTTTAATTGGTCTTAGTTCAAACACTAAAACTGTGTCTATTGTTTAGAAAAATTAAAGTGTGTCTAAAATTAAGTTTATGTTTGCATTAAACTGAGCCTTAATTTTGTCTTGTAGGTTAGATGAATCGGTTGCTCATCAATAGGTTCATTGGATGGCATTTAAGGAGGCACATGTACCTGGACGTGCATGCACTAGGAGCTACTGATTGCTTCCTTCCAAGCACCTTTTCATGGGATTCAATGGATCAAATGTTTCTTCACTTGACTAATCAGCTGCTTACACCAGTTCACACCTAAGTGTCCACCCATTGTCGACTGTTCACATCTAGTGGCTGTTCGTGCACCAGAACCAGCATTAATTCAAATATGCTTATTCGGCTGCCCAAGGAGGATTAATTCATATTTATACATCTTAGCTGATTAGATGCTTGCTTGATTCAGCCCACCTCCAAGTTTATTTAACTGATCATTCGGGGAATGTAAAGGTCATGTCTATTGGCGTCTCCTATGCTTAGATACTTCCCTTAGCTGATTCATCCATTCAGTGCATCAAGAATATTTCTACTTCAGCTCAACTAATTAAAGTTAGCTCCAAGGCTTTTCGGGGACCTTAAATGCCACATTGTTACATTAAATTCCTTCAAGGTTCATTCAGCTGAAATTAACTTGAATTGCAGCTAACTTAATTTGTATTTACTTAGTGTCCATTCGGCTGGAACAAAATAGCTTATAAATAGCTCATTGTAATTTGTTTTGAAGGTTACTGAACTTTGAATCTTTTCTGAATATTAAGCTCATTGTAAGTTATTCAACTCCCTTTGTTCTTGTGTGACTCGATTGACTTATCTAGCTAAGTCTAGTGGCGTCAACCCGATTCATTCCGAACTTATCACTTCCAGCAAGTGTGGCATTCGACCTCTATACCATTTAGTTCCTATCTAAATTAGATAGTGGATCACGGTTTGACATCTTCTAATCCCTTATTAAGTGTTGACATAAGAATCGGGTCAATATTCATCTATAATATTGGTTCATTCTTCAAACTTAATTTAAACTTAACTTAGCCAAATTATCCATCCAACATCCCCTTTGAAAATCGACCAGCTTGAAACCATTTCAAAATTAGCCTTCAATTACGATACTTCTTAATTTACGATAGGGAACATACGCAACTCGTAATCAACTTCGAGCACGGGTTCGCATCATTTCGTATCAGAGCTAGCCAAATTAAGTAAGTATTACATTTTTGAAGCTCCCGAGATCGAAATATGAAAAAAAGAAATAAAAAAACGATTAAAGAAAAGGAGAGTGATTGTAATTACAAAGTCTGAAAATACAAAAAAAAGGAGACCTGATTGGTGTAAAAAAAAAGAGAGAATAGAAAGTTCGCTCGAAAGTGTTATTTTCCCGAGAACAATTTTTATTACCTAAAACCTATTCAGCCACACTTCTAATTTGTTTCTTTTTAGCCCACCTTACTACCCAACATCTCTCCCACCTTCACATCCATCTTCGAAGTCGACTCCACCAAGATTTACAGTTAAGGCAAAGGCACTACCTACGAACTTAGGGAGGCAAATTCGAGTGGAAAAAGGTAAGAGAGTGTGAGAACATTATAGTGACAAAAAAAGCCTATATTTAAGTGCAAACACAAGTGCTGAGTGTCAAATTTTATTTTTCTTACGAGAGAATTAAGTGAGGTTTGTGGTGAGGTTTAATACATAATGTCAAGAAGTCCTAAACATAATACGGCGGGTGATGGCGCATCCAATGCTGCTAGGAGTGGTGGCATGTGGTCTATACGGAACGTAGCCGGAAGAGGAGTTCCTGATCTACAAGTACAAGCCATCATAAGAGAAATATCTTGACTATTCCAACCCCAATTTGTTTCAATCCAAGAGCGCATGGATCAAATGGAGGAAAGAACTCGGAGAGAAAACACGCCTCCAAACCCTATAAAAGAAAAAGGTCGATGGTGGCAACATGATAATGATCTCTACGAGGCTAGCTATGTGGAGAGCGACCAAGCCTCCAACCAAAGCGAAAGAAGGCGAGGCCATAGAAACTGAGGGCTTAGAGAACGTGAATGAGTCGATGATGACCTCAAGAATATTAAAATGGTTATTCCTCCATTCCAAGGGAAGACTGATCTAGAAGCGTATCTAGAGTGGGAAAAGTATAGAGCTTGTCTTCGAGTGCCATAACTACTCATAGAGTAAGAAAGTCAAACTTGCGGCCATCGAGTTTTCTGATTATGCCGTCATATGGTGGAACCAATTAACTGTTAGCCATAGGAGAAACAGTGAATGACTCGTTTCCATATAGGTCGAGATGAAAGCCGTCATGAGGAAAAGATTTATCCCAGCATACTACCACCGTGAGCTATTCCAAAAGCTACAACACCTTACACAAGGTAGTCATAGCGTTGAAGATTATTACAAGGAAATGGAGATTACCATGATCCGAGCCGACATCGAGGAGGATCGGGAGGCCACCATGGCCAGATATCTAGTCAGATTGAACAGAGATATTGCCAACGTAATAGAACTACAACACTACGTTGAAGTTGAAGATATGGTGCACATGGCCATTAAAGTGGAGAAACAACTCAAAATAAAATGGGTTGTTCGAGCCTATCCTAACTCCACTACCACAACAAAATAGGGCTAAGGAACTAGCAAAAAAGATACTTTTAATCAAGCAAAGGAGCCTTCTGTAGCAACAAAGGCCAACAAGCCGAGTAGTGAGACGAGTAAAGGCACAAATGAAGCCATGCGCAATCCCACCAGAG
Source organism: Gossypium hirsutum (assembly GCF_007990345.1). NCBI lineage: Eukaryota > Viridiplantae > Streptophyta > Magnoliopsida > Malvales > Malvaceae > Gossypium > Gossypium hirsutum. The sequence goes on from NC_053444.1 coordinate 28,936,044, forward strand.
ACATCAAATGCTTCAAGTGCCTTAGAAGAGGCCATATCGCGAGTTAGTGCCCAAATCGAAGAACAATGGTTATGAGACCCAATGGTGAGATCGAGTCTGAAAATGGCAAAGAAGATGATTTCGAATCACTCACCGAAGATGATCTCGAGTATGCTGTTGAAAGAGAAATTCTCGTTGTTAAGCGGAGCTTGAGTATTCAAAATGTGGAAAATAAACAGTAATGCGAGAATATTTTCCACACACGATGCCATGTTCAAGGCAAAGTGTGTAGTGTGATTATCGACGGAGGAAGCTGTACAAATGTTGCTAGCAGCATGCTAGTAGAGAAACTTGGGCTACCAACGACCAACCATCCTCATCCGTACAAGTTACAAGGGTTGATCGATGGAGGCGAGTTGAAAGTCACCAAACAAGCCGTTGTCACCTTTTCAATCGGCAAGTAGAGCGATAAAGTCGTATGCGGTGTGGTGCCGATGCATGCTAGCCATCTGCTTTTAGGAAGGCCTTGGCAGTTCGATCGAAGAGTGATTCATGATGATTATAACAACTGGTACACTTTCAAGCACTTAGGAAAGAATGTGACATTGGCGCCATTGACTCCTAAGAAAGTGTACGAGGACCAATTGAAATTGAAAGACTCCGTTGAACAAGTGAGAGCAAAAGAGCAAAAAGAAAAGATAGAAAAAGAAAAGGAAAAGAAAAGTGGGAAAACAAGAGGTAAAATCGAGAGAAAAGAATAGAGAATGTGAAATAAAAACGAGGGCAGAAAAAGAAAGAAAAGATGAAAAAGAGATTAAAAAATTGAGCATGTATGCAAAAGAGCGAGAGATTCGAAAGACCTTGTTGCTAAAATAGCTGATGATAGTGCTTATGTACAAGGAAAATTTTCTTAACACTAAAGAATTAGATGCCAATCTTCCATCTTCGATTGTGTCTTTGCTATAGGATTTTGAAGATGTATTTCCAGAGGACATCCCTAGTGGGTTACCGCCCATTCGGGGATCAAGCACCAAATTGATTTCATTCCCGGAGCTACAATTCCAAATCGTCCAGCATATCGTAGTAACCTCAAAGAGACTAAGGAACTACAAAGACAAGTAGTTGAGTTGATGGAAAAGGGGTACATACGAGAGAGTTTAAGTCCTTGCGCCGTACCTGTACTTTTGGTGCCCAAAAAGGATGGAACTTGGCGCATGTGTATGGATTGTCAAGCAGTCAACAAAATTACCATCAAGTATAGGCTTCCAATTCTGCGCCTTGATGACTTGCTCGATGAATTAAGTGGTGCCCAAGTCTTGTCCAAAATAGATCTTAAGAGCGAATATCATCAAATCCGAATGCAAGGAGACGAGTGGAAAACGACATTTAAGACGAAGCATAGTTTGTATGAGTGGTTGGTTATGCCTTTCGACTTAACTAATGCACCCAGCACTTTTATGTGATTGATGAGCCATGTCTTGAGTGCTTATATTGGTAAATTTTGTGTTGTATATTTTGATGACATCCTAGTCTATAGCAAGTCATTAGAAGAACACTTGTTTCAGTTGAGATCTGTTCTGGAAGTCTTACATAAGGAAACATTGTATGGAAACTTTAAGAAATGTACATTTTGTACTAGTCAAGTTGTTTTCTTAGGATTTGTGGTCAGATCGGAAGGACTCGAAGTTAATCAAGACAAAGCAAAGGCAATTCGAAAGGGGCCACGACCTACGAGCATCAACCAAGTACGAGGCTTTCATGGCTTGGCGAGTTTTTATAGATAGTTTGTTCCCAACTTTAGCATGCTGGCTGCTCCATTAACTGGTATTATCAACAAACACTCTACTTTCTATTGGAGTGAGGAACAGGAGAAATCTTTTAACTTAATTAAAGATTGTTTGACTAATGCTCCTTTACTTTCCTTACCTGATTTCAATAAAACGTTTGAGACTGAGTGTGATGCTTCAGATATAGGTATCGGGGCTATGTTGACTCATGATGGGTGTCCAATAGCTTATTTTAGTGAAAAGTTAAATGATGCAACACTCAACTATCCCACCTACGATAAGGAAATGTACGCATTGATTTGGGCATTAGAGACGTGGCAGCATTACTTGTGGCCCAAAGAATTTGTCATTCATATCGACCATGAAGTGTTGAAACACCTCAAGAGCCAAAAGAAGTTAAACAAAAGGCATGCCAATTGGATTAAATTCCTCGAATCATTTCCGTACGTAATCAAGTATAAGAAAGGTAAAGAAAATGTCGTAGCAGATGCGTTGTCGAGGAGGTATGCCCTTCTTAACCATTTGGATTCAAAATTACTTGGTTTTGCATATTTGAAAGAACTCTATGAAATGATTCTGACTTTGTTGAATTGTATAAAGCCTATGAACATGGAGCCTTTGAGAAATTTTATAGGCATGATGACTACCTTTTTCAAGAAGGTAAACTTTGCATTCTACAATGTTCTATTTGGGATGTGTTGGTGAACAAGGCACATAGCAGAGGCCTCATGGGACATTTTGGAGTCACAAAGATGTTGGCCATGTTGCACGAACATTTCTTTTGGCCAAGAATGAAACAAGACATGGAGATAATGTGCAATCGAAGCATCACTTGTAAGAAAGTGATGCAATCCGGCTCGGTTGATTGAGTCGATTCACTTGATTGCCTAATCGTCGACGAGAAGTGTCGTTCAATTTTGTAGATCGATGGAGTTAGGTTGATTTATAAGCAGTAGTAAACAAAATGGGTTCAAAAGATGGGCTTGGTTTGATGGTTGATAGGTTCGGTTTAACAAAGAAATAATTTATAAGTTGATAGATAAAATGGAATGGAAATACGAACTCAAGCGTCAAGAATGATTCAATACTATATGAAGTATTGCCCCAGGACGTATATTGCTTAAGGTGGATTAAATGAAGAGTCGAAGATGGACCTTGACCCGGTACCTATATAGAAGTAAGAACCAAAGGAATAAAAAGATAAATGAACTCCACACCAAATTGGTGATAAGTTCAATGAGTTCGGGTTGACGCCACTAGCTAGCTAGATAAGTCACTTCGAGACTCAAAAGAAATAAGAGAGGAAGAAACCTCACAAGAAGAAAAGTTTTATTAATAATTTGTCAAAAGTTTAAAGATCCTTTTTCAAAGAAAAGATAAACTATTTATAGACACAAAGATGACTACTCAAATTCGGCATCTATGTGTTCACACAATTAATAAAAATGTTCACACTAAATCATTAAAATTTCAGTTAATGCTTGAAGATGGTGCATGAATTGGCCGAACCATCATGTTGCTTCACTTGATGCATTCATGCATACTTAGCCTTCAAGAATAGCCTTAATTCCATGAATGTGCAGCCTTTTAATGTTCCTACATCTCCTTTGGTTGAATGGAGCTTTAAAGTGCCTTAAAAACTTGAATGATCATCTTGAAAATACATGGAACATTCCTGAAACATCCTAAGATATGTTCTTCATTAAATTCTGTCCATGAATGTACAAATGCATGAACATTCAGCAGCCCCCTCTTGCATGAACGTCCCAAGTACTTGTGCTTCCTGAAATGCCTTCCATTGAACCTCAATTGTGCATGCACACTCCCATATATTGCACCAAGCCATTCAGGAACCTGCAGCAAATAAAATTAGCAAGTTAAATGCATTTCAGACACATTAAATTAGCAGCATATGAACTCATTAATTTGCACATTAAATTCGACCATACATATTAACAATTTCAGACATATTTAAAACAACACAATTAATTAAGTATTTAATTTAGATATAATTAAAACACTTAATTAATTATTTGTCCAGATTTTTACAAATTAATTAACTTAAAATAAACAACTAATTTAACTAAAGACAAATTAAATGGTTTATTTCAGCAAAATAAATGCAAGCTAAAGAAAGCTAAAAATAAGCTCATTGGGTTAAGATTGAGCTGAATTGAGCTCGAATGAGCTGACTTGAGCTCGAGTGAGCTGAACTAAGTTAAATTCAGCTTGCACTAAGGTGCACAGATTGCTCAAAGTTTGGGCTTGAGCTGGTCCTTCATCTTTGGGATGGAATTCACGCCAAAACTGACTTGTTAACGCTGCCACGTCCTCTTGCATATGCTTAGCTTGAGATCGAATATTCAGGCCTTTAGGAGGATTGAGAGGATGGAAAAGTGAATGTTGGGTTGCCCTGGGTATGCTCACATCAAAAATCCAAATCGAGGATCAAACCACATGGATTGTACACACCCTTGCCCATTCCTGAGAAGCCTTGGGTTGACATTTCAATAGACTTCATTTTAGGTCTTTCTAAGACTAGAAATGGAAAGGATTCGATATTTTTAGTGGTTGATCGATTTTCTAAAATGGAACATTTTATTTCTTGTAATAAAACTGACGACGCTTTACTTGTTATCAATTTGTTTTTCAAAGAAGTCGTGCGATTACATGGCGTTCTGAGGACTATAGTGTCTAATCGAGATGCGAAGTTCCTCAGCCATTTTTGGAGAACACTATGGGGGAAGCTTGGTACAAAACTTCTATTTTCTACGACGTGCCATCCACAAATGGATAGACAAACAGAAGTGGTTAATCGAGTTTTGTCAACCTTGTTAAGAGCCGTCATACGCAAGAATCTCAAAACATGGGAAGAGTGCTTGCCGCACATTGAATTTACCTATAACCGAACTATCCATTCGGCAACTAAACATTCTCCTTTTGAAATTATTTATGGTTTTAACCCTTTGACACCTCTTGACTTGATTCCTTTGCCTAACGAACAACTTGTGCATGCAGATGCTAAACGAAAGGCTGAGCACGCGAAGCAACTACACTAAAAAGTGAGGAAAAACATCGAAGAGAGAACCAAACAATATGCACACAAAGCCAATAAGGGAAGAAAATGAGTCATCTTTGAGCCTGGAGATTGGGTGTGGGGGCATATAAGAAAAGAAAGGTTTCCAGCCCAATGAAGGTCTAAGCTGCTTCCAAGAGGCAATGGTCCTTTTCAAGTTTTGGAAAGAATCAACGATAACTCATATACACTCGACCTCCTAAGTGAGTACGACATAAGTGTTGGTTTTAATGTATTTGACCTATCTCCTTATGATATAGGTGACGATTTAGGGACAAGTCACTTCGAAGGGGGAAGGGATGATACAATCATGGCTCAAGACTCGACTAAGGCTACCGAAGAACCCATGGAGCTACCAATGGGACCGATCACTCATGCTCGAGCTAAGAGGTACAAGGAGGCTGTTGCAGGTCTTATCGATCGAGTTTGGGGTGAAACCGTTGTTGGATTTATTGAACAATCATGGACTTGCAATTCGAGCATGCCATGCAGCTTACTCCAAGCTCAATTTCAGCTCAATTCTACTTTCCTTTAGCTTAAGAGTTCAAATGCTGGAATAAAGAATTAATTAGTTTTAGTTATTATAGTTAGTTAATTAAATTAGTCTAAGGTTCATAATTTTGTCATGGTTTAAACATCAATAATTTGAGTTTTAAATGTGTCATAATCTGAACATTTTAAATGTGTCTTAAGTTCATTAATTGTGTCTTATTTCATACAGCTTTATTATGTGTTTCATTGGTCTTAGTTCAGACACTTTTATTTTGTCTATTCTTTAGACAAATTAAAATGTGTCTAAAATTAAGTTTATGTTTGCATTAAACCAAGCCTTAATTTTGTCTTGTAGGTTGGATGAATTGACTGCTGATCAATAGGTTCATTGGACGACATTTAAGGAGGAACGTGTACGTGGACGTACATGCACTTGGAGCTGCTAATTGCTTCCTTCCAAGCAACTTTTCATGGGATTCAATGGATCAAATGTTTCTTCACTTGACTAATCAGCTACTTACTCCAGTTCACACCAAAGTGTCCACCCATTGCCGGCTGTTCACACCTGGTGGCTGCTCGTGCGCCAGAACCAGCATTAATTCAAAGATGCTTGTTCGGCTGCCCAAAGAGGATTAATTCATATTTATACATCTTAGCTGATCAGATGCTTGCTTGATTCAGCCCACCTCCAAGTTCATTTAACTGATCATTCGGGGAATGCAAAGGCCATGTCTATTAGCGTCTCCTATGCTTAGATACATCCCTTAGCTGATTCATCTATTCGGTGCATCAAGAATATTTCTACTTCAGCTCAACTAATTAAAGTCAGCTCCAAGGCTTTTCGGGGACCTCAAATGCCACATTGTTACATTAAATTCCTTCAAGGTTCATTCAGCTGAAATTAACTTGAATTGAGCTAACTTAATTTGTATTTACTTAGTGTCCATTCGGCTGGAACAAAATAGCTTATAAATAGCTCATTGTACTTTGTTTTGAAAGTTACTGAACTTTGAATATTTTATGAATATTTAGCTCATTGTGAGTTATTCAACTCACTTTGTTCTCTTGTGACTCGATTGACTTATCTAGCTAAGTCTAGTGGCGTCAACCCGATTCATTCTGAACGTAACACTTCCAACAAGTGTGGCGTTCGACCTTTATACCGCTTGGTTCCTATCTAAATTAGATAGTGGGTCATGGTTTGACATCTTCTAAACAATCCCTTATTAAGTGTTGACATAAGAACCGAGTCAATATTCATCTATAATATTGGTTCATTCTTCAACCTTAATTTAAACTCAACTTAGCCAAATTATCCATCCAACATCCCCTTTGAAAACCAACCATCTTGAAACCATTTCAAAATTAGCCTTCAATTACGCAACTTCTTAATTTACGATTGAGAACATACGCAACTTGTAATCAACTCCGGGCACAGGTTCGCATAAATTACCATTGACCTTATAATATTTGGATTCACAGTCTAAATAATTCATAGGCTTAATTATAAAAACTTATATAAACTTAATTTGGAGAAAAACTTATATTTTATCCCTTTTTATAATAAAATTAAGTAAAAAATAATATAAAATTTATAATATATAACATATATAAATAGGGTTTTATAAATTGACTAATAACTTTAATAACACCTCTTATAAATAATATAATTTTTATCATAATTTTAGAATGTTATTTTTTCTAAATAAATTATGATAAAAAAACTATAATATATTTTTTATGAATAAGCATATTGTCTTTATAATATATATCATAGGCACATATATAAATTAGTTCATACTTTTTGACCATAAATTTTTATAAATAAATATGTTATAGTACTTTTATAACATGTAAATTATTTTTTATAATAAACTTTTTAGCCATAACTTTAGAAATTTTTTAGAATTTAAATACTATTTTTTTATAATTCTATAAAATACACAAATTATTTCTATAATGGATATGTTTGGATGACACAGAGTAATTGAATGAAAATATAATTCCAAGGGTAGTAATTACACATTTATATAATTTATATTTTAAAAAATATTAATTATTATAAAAATGACTAGTATGATAAAAAATAATTTCTAAACAATTAACAAAAATTAAAATCAAATAATCATATGTATTATGTTAGTCTAAAACTATAGTTGATAATAAAATTATTAATAAAAATAACAAGAAAAATACACATCATATGCAATTTTATCTAATTATTCTAGTGCATATTTATGGAGTTATTCCCTCTTTAATATTTAACATACTCTCATTATCATCATCTATTGCTTATTGAATAAGTTCATTACCTGAATTTGAATCTACATCATTATGAATATCAATATCTCCTTCTTCAATATACTTTTCGAAGCATGGATCATCTCAATTCCACCTATGATTCATGTTATGAAATACGCAACATGTTAGTATGATCCAACCTTATCTTTTTATGCTATACTAAGATGATGTTAATATGCAAAATATTTTTTTAGAATAGCAATTGTCTTCTCAACCACATTTCGAAATCTTGAATGTCTCAAATTAAGAGTTCGCAAGTTGCCTACAGTGCTTATGTTTGGTGTCATTCTCTTAAATAGTATCATACCTCAAGATATGGTATAAGAAAACATTTTGTATTTTCATAATTAGCATAAACCTTATAATATTTGAGTTTATGGTCCAAATAGATTGTAACGTTAATTATAAAAAATTATATACACTTAATTCGCAGAAAGACTTATGCTAGGTTATATTTCTTTTTATAATACGTAAATTAAATTAAAAATAATATAAATTTTGTAATATATAACCTTTATAGAAAAATTTTAAATTGTCTAGTAATTTTCATAACACTTCTTATAAATAATATAATTTTTTTCCATAACCTTAGAAATTTATTTTTTATAAGTAAGTTATGATAAAAAAAAACTATAACATTTTTTTATGAATACCTATGTTATTTTTATAATATATAATGTTGACACATAAATAAGTTATATTCATACTTCTTAGCCATAAATTTTTAAATAATTATATTTTAATACTTCTATAATATGTAAATTAATTTTGTATACTAAAGTTTTTTTCATAATTTTAGAATTTAAATAATATAATTTTTTTGTATAATTTTACTAATTACATAAATTATTTTTATAATACAATATTTTAGGAGTTATAATATAAGAATTTTATTTCATAACCATCCTAAAACTTATACATGTTCATGTTATAATTTTTTTTCATAATTTGTATAAAAAAATTTAAATTAGTTTTTAGGATAAATTACGTGTGTAATTACTCCAATTTCCAACTTCTCTCTAAGAATTGGAAACTGTAATTGGATACTCCAATTAGACCTAATTCCATGGGATCCATCAATTACAATGGTTACCTAAAATTCTATGGGATCAATGTAATTGGAAAGAACAACGAAGAACCCCCTAACGTCGCAACGTCAACCTAAAATTTTGGAAACATTACAGTTTAGTCTTAATTCGACCTCGAGTTAGCATTAAAGCTTTTGTAAGCTCGCATAAGACTCGAAAATTAATGCAAATCATTTTATATACATGTTTAACTTATATTAGGATGGTTATGTTATAAACTGAACATTAACTTGATTGAAATTGCTTTGACAATGAATGTGGCACATTTAACTCGAACTCGACAATCGAGTAGGGTATGGGGTGTTACAAGTTTATGTGAGCACTCATACAAGCATGAAACATGATCAATGCCATACATTTACCAAGTCATAAGGAAATCATATTACTCAAGATTCACAATGCCACAATTTTCATATACCAGCTATCTAAAAATGACCATTTGCACCCTAAGGTGCCCCTATATACATGCCACAATATTTGGACACAAAGAACATAATTCTACCATCTTTTGATAGTGTGTGTGCTTCGCATTGATTTGCCATCGTATATTCCTTAAGGCAATGATCTACAAAGGAAGGAAACAACTAAAGTGAGCATTAAGAATGCTTAGTAAGTTGAAATGGAAATGCTATGTGTAACACACTATACTCAGCCTGGTCAACGAGCCCAAATACAAGGATGCTACACCACCATCACACATAATTTATTTAGCAAACAGTTTCACAAGTAACCAATCGTCATCTTTATTTAATCAAACGTATGAATTATTGTCGTATAACCACTTATTTTCGTTAAAGCATGCCATTCATATACTAAGAGTATTAAAAATGTAACATCCCTAACCTGTATCCGACGTCGGAATAAGGTTACGGAGCATTACCAGAATTTACAGATCAAATACAAATATTTCATAATATTTAACATTCATATTAGAAATCATTCATAATGAATCATATTGTCCATTAAATTAGCCCTCGAGGCCCAAAATATACATTAGAAACATGTCGGGACTAAACCGAGTACTCAGAAAATTTTTCGTGAAATTTCAAAATTTTTCCTAAGTACAGGGGACACACGCCCGTGTGGCCAGGCCGTGTGGGCATTCGAAATAGGGCACACGGTCGTGTCCCATCCCGTGTCCACACCCGTGTAACTCTTTGACTTAGGTCACACGACCAAGTCACATGCCCGTGTGTTCATGTATAGATGCAGGGGTCACAAGGCCAAGGCACACGCCCGTGTGCAGGGCCGTGTGAAAAATCTTGAGCATTCTGTTTTGAATTTTAAAGATGCAGGGGACACACGACCGAAACACACGCCCATGTGCTAGGCCGTGTGTCACACACGGCTGAGACACACGCCCGTGTGGACGAAATAAGGTCATTTCCAAGCCATATTTATCACCCAAATTTGTCTTCCACCTACATAAACACTTAAATATGTTCTCAAGCCAATACAAGACATTCAAATCCAACCAAAATCAAGCTTTATACCTAACATCTTACCACATCCATTCAAGAATCTTTACTTACCAACTTGACCATTTACATATATAAACTCATTTGTACCTAATTTACCAATTTCAAACCAACCATCAACATGTTTATAAATTATCCATCATTCAATCATAGTAGCACACAGTAAACATGGTAAAGTCATTTACATGCATATCAAAATGTGTTCATCACAAGCCATTCCAATGGCTAGTTACAACCACAATCATTTTCACATTAACATTGGCTAGTTAACCTATACATGCCATCATAACCAAAAGTAATTTACTATTTATACCAAATTGGGCCGATGGATAGTGTGATGTAGCTTCGACCAACTTCCAACCTTTACGAGCTTCCAATACTATAAAATAGAAGAAATAAAACATAGTAAGCATTTATTGCTTAGTAAGTTCGTATAACGGGAAATTAACTCACCATTCATTTACATTTAAGGTAAGTATACAAAATACATCCAAAGTAACTTGGCCAATAGACTATACACATACCCTCATTAACATGTTAGTCATGTATTTCACAAGAATTTTGAGAAACATGTAAGAGCTCAACATATATTAAATTTTCATGTTCATAAACTTTACATCTTATGTTCTTATACCAATTCCATGTAAACTCATGTCAGAACTTTACCCGTTGAATCATTTAAAATATCGATGGATACACGGGTAGAACACACGAAGTGTACAAATTTGTAATCTGTTAATTCATATGCGAGAATGCTCATACAAGCACTTAAACGGGAAGCTCTCTCTCGATCCATGTAACGGGAAACTCATGTGAGCCATGTAACGGGAAGTTTATCTGGGCTATATAACGGGAAGCTCATAAGAGCCATAATCAAGAAGATCCAGATAGCCAGATATCAGGAAGTTCAAGCGAGCCATATCAAAAAGCTCTGGAGAGCCATTAATTAGGAAGCTCACAAAGAGCCTTTAATCAGGAAGCTCCAAAGAGCCATATAACGAGACATTCATAAGAGTTGTGGTGTGTCCGCAACATATACAAGATCACGACCAATCGGATGCTCTGAAGAGCTATTAACGGGAAGCTCGCAAGAACCATATAACGGGAAGCTTGAGAGAGCCATATATCAGGATGCTCATGAGAGCTAATAATGGGACGCTCTTTCGAGCTGTGGTGTGTCCGCAACATATGCAGGACCACAACCAATCAGGAACCCTTAATGACAATGTCATTTGTATCCATCGAATTTCTTAGGTTCAAACGGGACATAGTACTTATTGGCTATGTGTGATCAATAATATACATGGCAATTTATACAAATCACACACACAACAATTTTCAATTCAAAACATACAAATATACAATTTAGTTACACGAACTTACCTTGACAAGTGTTCGTGAATTGTAATCTACTAATCCGATATTTTTTCTTTTCATCGATCTAATTCCGTATTTGGTCTATCCAAATCTATACGATTAAATTTAGCTCAATTTAATACAATTCATATTCAATTCAATCCAATTCACATCTTAGATAAAATTACTATTTTGACCCTATACTTTTATTTAATTATAATTTCGTCCCTAGGATCGGAAAATGAATTTCATCCAATTTAATCCTTATTCCAAGCCTAGCCAATTTTTACATGTAACATTAACAACCTATGTGTTTCATAAAATTTAGAATTTTTCCATGAATTTTACATCTTTACAATTTAGTCCCTAAATCACAATTTCATCAAAATTCACTTTACAAAAGTTGTTTATCCATCAACAACCTTTCATTTTCTAACATAAAATTTCATAATTCAACTATATTCATCCATGGAAAAATCATCACACTTTGATAACTTTACAAATTAATCCCCGAGATAGCTAAATTAAGCTATTAAGATCTTGGAAATATGAAAATTATTAAAAACGGGACAAGAAAACATACCTAATTAAGCCAAAATAGCTTACTTGAGTTCAACATCCATAACTAGGGTTTCCATGACTTTAATTTGGGAAAGATGATATAAAATGATGATATTTCTTATTTAATTAAAATATCATATTTCCAATTTAGTCTTTTTCTTTATTTACTTTTCCAAGGATGAATCATCATACTTATCTACTAACTCCACTTAATCGTCCATTTGTCATACATATAAACACCTCAAATTTTGAATTTCATAGCTATTTGATACTTATAGCTACTAGAACTCAACATTTGCATTTCATGCAATTTGGTCCTTTTATCAATTAAACATGTAATCGGTAAAATTTTCTTAACAAAATTTTTATACGATATTCCTATCATATAGTAGACCATAAAATAATTTTAAAATCATTTTTCTTACGAACTTAGATTTGTGGTCCCGAAACCACTGTTCCGATTTCACTAAAACCGAGCTGTTACAAAAAATATCAATCAAACCTACAAATGGGCCAAGTTGCAAAACTCCCAAAACTTTTACGTAGGTCTTGATACTGTCTTAGAGGTTTGATATTTTCCTTAAGTAGTACTAATATCACATGGAAAATCTAGACCAAATTGCATTCTATTTCTCATCAAATTTTGAAACATAAAAAATTAGCGATATCTTTCGCAAGGTATCGAAAAGCTTACCCCGATTATTGATACTCAGACAGAGGTATCGATACCAATTCTCTATTCTGTCTTTCTACACTTTCGAAAAATACAGAGCTATCATTTTTAAAGCCTTAATATCGATACGTCTGCTCCAGGTTTTAAAAATTCAGCATATGCAAGCATTAAAACCATTCAACTTAATCCCTAACATCATGCTTCATTCACCTAATCAAATAAGCTTCAAAATGTCTAAAATAGTAGCCCAAATACCGCGTTCAAGTCCAAATGCTTCCAAACATAAACAACAAGAAAATAGACCAAAAATGACTTAACAAACCAATATAAAGTCTACCACATTGCCTTAAAGTACCATATAATAAGTAAACCAATTACACCTACTATAGCAACTAAAAGAATGGCTTGGATCACTTCCTCGAAGGCCACACCGCTCACACCGGAAACACTACTACCCTGTAAAGGTTAAAATGGAGTGGGTGAGCTTAACAAGCTTAGTGAATGCTCAGAAGAACCTCTACGCAAACAAGTCATTATGCAGCAACAAACAGTCATATAGCATATTCATAACATCCCTAATTTTATACTATGTTTCACATGTTTAACCATTTTCATGCATACATTTACTTATTGTTAGCTAGCTCTAAATCATGCGTCAGATAATTATGCTCATGCATTTTTAGTTGACGAGACGCATACGCTATCACTTTCTTATCTTGCATCAAAACACAACCGAGACCGCTCAAAGAGGCAGCACTAAAAACCAAAAATTCCTTTCCTGATTCTTGTAAGGCTAAAACTGACACTTCAATCAGCTTCTATTTTAATTTCTCAAAACTTTCTTGGCATTCATTGCTCCAAATGAACTGAACGTTCTTATGCAATAGCTTTGTCATTGGAAAAGCTATCTTCAAAAATTTATTTACGAATCTTTGGTAGTAACCAGCTAACCCAATAAAACTGCGAACCTTTAAGACATTCCTCGGTGCTTTCCACTAAACAATGGCCTCAATTTTTTTCGAATCAACCCAAACTCCATCTGTCGAGATAACATGCCCCAAAAACACAACTTCTGATAACCACAATTTGCACTTGCTATGGTTTCCATATAACTGTTTCTCTTGTAACACTTGCAAAACAATTCTGAGGTGTTGCTCATGCTCGGATTTAGATTTCGAATAGAATACGGTTGGAAGATATGGTTCATGAGATCCATGAATGCCGCAGGAGCATTAGTCAACCCAGAAGGCATCACCAAGAATTCATAATGGCCATAACGCGTACGAAATGCCTATTAGGTACGTCACTATTTTTCAATTTTAGTTGATAGTAACCAGATCTCAAATCGATCTTAGAAAAGACAAAAGCTCCTTTTAGTTGATCGAATAAGTTATCGATACGAGGTAGGGGGTATCGATTCTTAATCGTCAACTTATTCAATTGCTGATAGTCTATATAGAGTCCTATCGAGCCATCTTTCTTTTTGATAAATAACACTGGGGATCCCTAAGGCAATATACTAGGGCGTATAAAGCCGCAATCCAATAAATTTTGCAATTGCACCTTCAATTCTTTCAGCTCTGTTAGTGCTATATGATAATAAGACATTAACACTAGAGTCGTACCAAGAAACACTTCAATTGCGAATTCAACCTCTAGGTCTGGTGATAATCCTGATAATTCCTTGAGAAACACATCAGAGAATTCACAAACAGTTTGAATCTTACTGCTCTGACTATCACCTAAATTCGATTTGATAACATAGGCTAGAAAATCTTCACAGCCTTGATTGAGGAGTTTATTAACTCAGTTTGCTGAAATGATACGAGTTGAACCACTCGTTCAAACACCATTCACTTCAATCATATTATCATATTCACCTTGAACCACAAACTTCTTTTTACGCCAGTCTAGAATCACTCCCTGTTCAGTAAGTCAATCCATTACCAAAATTAAATCAAAATTGCCAAATGGCATTATCAACAAATCAATAGGGTAAGTTATATTCTATATCTCTAACGGACATCACCTACACACCTGATCAACTAACACATATTGCCCCAATAGACTTAACATAATTATTGATGCTCTAGACGACTGGGATTTTAAACTCCCCGATTTAACAAACTTAGCATTACCATACGAGTGTGAAGATCCCGGGTCTATCAAAGCATAAATAGGTTCTTAATGCAATAAAAAGATACCTACCAGAACGTCATTAGCATCACCATCTTCAAGTGTCTACACAACATAAGCTCGGGCTGGCACTTTGGCCTCTGGCTGATAAGTAACAACATCGCTCCATTTCCTAGCACTACCTCTGCCAATAGAACCACCCCGACTTGTTCCACGGCCCCTAGATGCAGTACAGACCTTTAAAAAGAAACATGAGTAAGATTCTCATTTCTAGGACACTCTCGAGCAAAATTCTCCATTGATCCATAGCGAAAATAAGCTCGTGTTAACTTCCAACATTCACCTCTATGCTTCTTCCTATAGTGTTCATAGTTTGGAATGTCAATATCTCTGGACGGACCTCACACACTACCTGTAGACACAGTCGGTTTCCGATCATGATTTCTATCAGATTGGTCACCCTTGAAAGTCGACTTCCAACTACCATGAAATTCTTTAGTTTGCTTTGGTTGTGGATGCAAGCTAGTAGCTCCAAATCGCTTTCTAGTAGTGCGAGTAACTTCAGCCTTTTTATCAAGACCCAGAGCTTGCTCCACCATCTTTGCCCTTTTGATTAGATAGGCAAATTCTGTGATTCGGTATGATACCAACTGTACTCGAAGTTCATCACGTAGCCCACGCAAAAATCGCTTACAACTTTCTATTTTGGATGGCACAAATTCAGCAGCGTACTTACTGAGTAGTAAGAACTCCATTTCATAATCAGCCATTAACATCTCAATATGCTTTAATAGTAAAAACTCTTTCCTTCTATCTTTGAGATACAACTCTCCGACATATTTCTTTTAGAATTTTTTTGAAAGAACTCCCAATTGCCTCGTTCGGTCAGTACATGGCATGTCACTAACTGCCACCAAGTATACGCTTCTCCTTGCAATAGAGAAAAAACACAAATTATGATTTTGCGCAGGTTGCATTCAAGTTGTTGTAAAACGGTTTAGTAGATTTGGTCCAAACTTCAGCTGTTGAGGGATCAAACCCTTTCAACCTCAAAAACTCAGTCGCACCATATTTTTGTAATTCTTTTATCAAAGCCCGTTGAACAGTAGGTACAGGCACTTAGCAGATGTAGTTCCCACAACATGCTAAAGTGCATCAGTGATAGCTCTAAGGAGGTTTGAATCACCTGCTCCATCATTAACCTCATTCAACATTAGGTCATTGAGCACCAATGGGGTTAATATTTAGAGTTACCAATTATGTTTCCTCATAATCATTAGTATACTCATCACTAGAGTAAAACTCTTGTTCAACTTCATTATCAAATTTGTTTGCCATCTTTCAATTATAAAACAGAAACAATTATAATCGGCATCCAAATCCCAACTCAACTCGACTCAACTTTGGCATGTACCTCTAGACTCAATTCTGAGATCGATTTAGTCCGAGAATTGGCTAAACATGTAGCTCTAATACAACTAAATGTAACACCCCTAACACCTCTCCATCAACAAATTAGGGTCACGGGCATTACTAACCAATCAAAACATTTAATTTCATCGCAAGCAATGGTGCAAGCTAAATATTAACATCACATGATACAGGATCAATGTATGCTAATTAGATATTTCCATAATCAAGTCTTTTACAATTTAATAATGAATCATGTTATATCCTACCAATTCAGAATAAAAGTTACTCTTACAGTCCTTAAAACAAGTTTACGGAACCTTAAAAATAGTCTAAAAATAGGTAGGAACTAATTTGAAATAATTCTAGAAGTTTAGGGTGAAATCTCAAAATGCCTAGAAGTAGGGGACACCAGCCGTGTGGAATGCCCCAGACCGTGTGACTTTTGAAGTTAGCACACACGACCATGTCCCAGACTGTGTCTCTGCCCGTGTAACTGACTGACTTGAGACACACGGTCGTGTCCTAGCCCATGTCTCTTCCCGTGTAACTCACTTACTTGGGTCACACCGCCATGTCGCAGGCTGTGTGTCAACCCATGTAGAAACTACACTTATATTTTTATTCTACACGTTCAAGGTACACACTTGTGTGTGTTTCCAGTGTGTGACACATGGTCGTGTGTATCTAAATGTACCTTAAAACTCAAGTGTACCATTTCCTACTTACTTGGGCACTAAGCAACTCAATTACCACTCATTTAACCTATTCAAAACACAATTAAACATGCTCAAAATAGGTCAAAACAACCATCTTAAGTGCCTAACTGATGTGCCCTCATTGGTACCACATTTTATATCATCAAACACACTAGCAAAGCAATCAACCATTCAAAGCTTTCCTTCATGCCAAATTTTACCATAATTGAACTAATATTTATCTACCTACCAAATTTTAAGCTAAACACATACCAAAACAATAGACTAGGCTAACATACCAACATAGCCTCAACCACAAACATATTTACAATTAGGTAGGATAGCACTAGCAAACCAAAATATTAAACTAATATTTAGCTACTTAGGTTACCAAATTTTAAGCTAAACACATACCAAAACTATATACTAGGCTAACATACCAGCATAGCCTCAATCATATATACAATTAACCATCATTTCACTAGCAAACCAAAATATCAACACATTATAAACAACACCAACAAAGGACTCCCTAGGTACATACCATTACAAAATAAAATATCACCACACTTGATATCGGGATTTTTCATTGGATGCTAAGTCAGTCATAAGTTGAAAAGTATCTAGCCTGTGCACAAAAAATAAAACCGCACGCAGAGTAAAACTCAGTGGTATTGTTATAATCCAAACAATATAAACTTGATATAAGTAATTAAAATGTAAGAATGCAACAAGTAATGCTATGTACATATGTTTCAAATCTATAATATATTTTTGCTCATTCCTTATTCACATATACTAGATTCCACATGTTTATTACATGACAGTGGCATTTGAATATTTCAACTCATGCAATGGCATGATTTATTGATACGAGTCACAAAAGCCCAAATTCTTGAAGGCGAGGCCCAATAAGCAAATTCCTAGCCCAATCAAGAAATCCATACATACTTAGTTGAAAATCAGGCCAAATTGTCAAAGTGGCCCAAGTTGTAAAGTTTTATTTTTATTTATTTATTTATTTATTTATTTATTTATTTATTTATTTACTTAGTTTAAATTTTTATGTAAATATTCAGTCCAAGAGTCCCAAATAAAGACCTTTGACCGAATTTCCATATTAAAATAATTAGGAGTTTTTTTTATTTTAGTTTTCTAATTAGATTAGGACTAGTTATAAGGCCTATTTAAAGGCATGGCTGGCCACCTTGTAAACAACTTCTCAATTATATCAAAAATATCAGATTTGTTTAAGTGCAGAATTCTCTTTGAGTTTTTCTCCAAGAATTCTCTCTTGAGTTTTCTTTAGAAGTTATTTTAACAATCTTTTGATTGTGGGAGCCATCTTCAGCCTTCTTCTTGCCATTTATATTCTTTGGAGGGGAGATTAGAGCCGTTTGAAGGGAGTTGTGAGATCTTTCGGGATTTCAAGGCTTCTTAGGACTTATCTTTTAATTTCTTGCTGTCAATTCTTTCTTTATTTCTGCTTGTGCTGAATCTTTATCTAATTTATTTTCTGTTCTTATTGTGTTTTCAGCCTTTTTCTATCTTAAGGAATCAGCCCAAAAATCCCCAATTTCTAGGGTTCTTCCATACTCTTTTTGGGTGAAATTAGATTGTCAAAATTTAGAGAAAACTATCTTGGTGTTCAATTGGGCAGAATCGTAATCTCCTTTAGGGTTTCAAGAACCCTTATTAATACTTATTTCTATTTTCAATTTGATTATTTGCTGATTTGGGGATTTTATTTCAGATCTGGAAATTCAAAGTTCTAATCTTTTAATTTTCTGTTTCGTTTCAGATCTGATTGTTTAGGGTTTTCGTAGGAGTTTCTTGGGACTTGGCAACTCGATCTTGGTCCGCGCGCAACCCCGTATCATTTATTTTTTTGATCCATACTAGAATTCATTTCAATATTCACATCTCATTTCATTAATTCATATTTCATTTCCCATCCCATATTCATATTTCATCTTTTCCATTTCAATATCAAACATATAAATTTATTATTTAATTTCCCCTATTAAGACAACTCGGACTCGGATAGATACACAGATCCAACCAACACACCAGTTTGGCACCTATATAAATTGGTACGCCCAGCACTATATAAATTGACACCCAGTGTCCCATCGATTGAACCGAAGCAAAATGGCACCCAGTGCCTCATTGACTCGAGGTCGAAGAAACCCTGAACTCTTCATATCCTATGCCATGCCATCTATATCTAATTTTTCCCAAAATAGTTAATAGGGTTTCATTTCACCTTCCAATACAACCAATGCCTCAATTTTATACATACATATTACACATATAGTCAATTCAATATTCATATAATCAACATATTTCATAATATACAAAATCAATCCATTTCAATAAACTATGAATTCAATTCAATCCCAAAGTACAAAAGTACTCACCTCAATGCTTACCATATGCAAACAATTAAATATGCAACAATCTACTATTTAATTTGGATTATAGAAATACAAACCGTCTATTTTGAGCTACTCGACGTTAACCTTGACTTTCCCCTTTTTACTTGAGGATTCCGAGAGGACGTTTGCTACAGAATAAAATCATTACAATTAATTAATATAATACCACTCAATATTTCATTAGATTTCAAATTTAACACTACATTTTGCTCAAATTTTTCGGGGAAGTAAGACTCACTGTTGTGGCTTTAATTTGTTCCACTGCACCGCTTGGGAAGTGAGATTCGATGTCTTCGATTTGCTCCGCTACTGCTTAGGGAGACAAGATCTGTTGATACGGGGGCGCACGCGGACCAAGATCGAGTTGCCAAGTCACGAGAAACTCCTACGAAAGCTCTAAACGAACAGATCTGAAAATTAAAACAAAAAACAAGATTAAACTAATCAGATCTGAAATTAAATCCCCAAATTCAATTAAATGAGAAGCAAGGAACAAAGAACGAATGAATAAATGTATTCGGAGTTCAAGAAGATGAAGTCGAACTCCAATAGTGAAATCCCACAAGCCGAATCTGCCCAAGAACAAACCGACAATAAAAACCCCAAATTCCAGCAACTTGATTTCCCCAAAATCAGAATGTATTAATCGACAAGAACCCTAGGATTTAGGGATTTTGGTTTGAAACTTTACTGCCCAAAAGTAGACCGATTAAATGGAAGGATCTTGGAGTTAAACAAAGCTGAAACACAAGCAAGAACAGCAAAAAAAGGATTAGATAATGAATCGGCACAAGTAGGAATAAAGAAACAAATCGAAATAGCAAGAAATAAAGAAAAGTCCTAAGAACCCTTGAATTCCCGAAAGAATTCACAAATTCCTTCAAACGGCTCTAATCTCCCCTCCAAAGAATATCGATGGCAAGAAGAAGGTTGAAGATGGCTCCCACAATCAAAAGATTGTTAAAACAACTTCTAAAGAAAACTCAAGAGAGAATTCTTGGAGAAAACCCCAAAGAAAATTCTGCACTCAACAAATCTGAAATTTGATAGAAAAAATAATAATAAGATGTTTACAAAGGGTGGCTGGCCAATGCTTATATAGGCCTCCAACAAATCCTAATCTAATTAGAAAACTTAAAAAATTTAAACTTAATTAAAAAACAAAGGAAAATTCGGCCATGCATCCCATTGGGCTGTTTTGGGCTGAATTTAACATGTGATATTCCTAAAACTTAAAAATTAACTTAAACAACTAAAATGTTTACAAATTGGGCCCTTTGACATTTTAGCCTGATTTTCAACTAAATATGTATGGATTTCTTGATTGGGCTGGGAATTTGCTTATTGGGCCTCGCCTTTAAGAATTTGGGCTTGTGATCCATCTCCTACCGAAATTGGGTTGTTGAAGCTCGTAATGGAGATCCAACGCGCTTTGGCTGCAAGATTCGGTTTCTTGGACCAAGATTTCCAAGATTTGAAATCTTGATTTTCTTGATTCTTGAAATCGCTCCGAACAGCAAAATTGGGCCAAGATTCGATTTCTTGATTTTCTTGAAAACAAGAAAGTGAATCTTGATTTTCTTGAATTGAGCCCTGTGACAGCCCAAAATTGACCCTAGTCGGGAAGTGGTTTCGGGACCGCTAAACCGAGTCACCGAAATGTTTGAATGTGATATTTATTGTCTAGAATATGTAATTATGAATGTGTGAAAATTTCAAGCATCGATTTAGTCGATTGTATGTGAATTTAGTCAATAGGACTTATGTGCGACATTTTTGAAATGTGATAGGTCGAAACATAAGGACCTATTAGTGCATGAAATAAAAAGGGGGGACTTGCATGTCAAATCCCCCCCAATTAGTAGTGGCCGGCCATGACAAGCATGGTAGACCAAGTGTGATGGGCAAGACATGTCATAGACATGTTGTGTTGGTGCATCATGGGTGGAAAAAAATAAAATAAGGAGCATGGGCATAAAATAATGAAAGGGAATATGATGAAAACAAAAAAAAAGTGTGTGGTTGTTTCCCCCTCCCCATTGCCGTGAGTTAAAGAAAAGAAAAGAGAAAATTTTGTTCATCCTTTTTCATCTTCATTTGGCCGAAAATTCTAAGGAAGGAGGAAGGAGTTCTTGCTTCATGTTTGGTTTGGAGGAGGATTAGGAGGAGGTTTGGCCATACTTGTATCTAGATCAAGGTATGTTTGAGGTTGTGCCATGAGATTCATGCATGTTTTTAGTTGCTAGCTTGAGTTCTAATTATCCCATGGTTCAAATCTTTGCTATGTCATGGGGATGATATTCGGCCTAGGTAGATTTTGTGTTAATGCCATTGCATGCTAAATATGAAGCTTGTTAATGATGCATGTGATGGTGGATTGATGATTCTTGAATCTTCTTTTTAGCATTTTTTGAGTGAGCACATATGTGCATTGGTTGCTAGATGGAGAAGAATCGGCTAGCAAGTTGTGTGCTAAGGCCGAATATAATTTTTGTATATTAATGAGTAATGCATGTGTTAAATTGATGGAAAGGGAGAGGATGCTTTACTAGTGTATATATGTGTGTATTAGCCAAGTTTTGAACTTGAAACAAAAGGGTGTTTAGTCAATACAATTGACCATACTTGTAGAATGTATTAAGTGTTGAAATCGGCCCCAACATAGACATGCATATTCGGCCATAGGAAGAAGATTGGTGTTGCATGTATTCGATTAGAGGGAAGCATATTGATGCTTTTGTCTTGGCTTAGAAAATTCGGCCAAGGGGGAAAAATTAGCTAAAATGTTGAGTTTGATTCATGATTCCGTACATATGTGACTTTAATGTCTAATGTATAAATATGGGCTAAGTGCCTTGTGTTCCTCTTTTCGATGCTCAAATGATTAAATCAATTTATTTGTTTAATTAAGCTCAAGAGCAAAGGGGAACTAAATCCGATAAAGGGAAGGAAAAAGTGGTCGAATAGCTATCGGAATCGTTCGACAACACCCGAGGTAAGTTCTTGAGTAAAAGAGCTTAAATTATGATTTGATTAGATCATGTTTTAAGCAAATTAAAATCATGCTCTTTGTGTGGCTATTGAGCCGAAATTGCAAGAATGATAAATTTCTTGTGTTTGAGTTTTGCTAACGAAAACGAAATACGAATGTGCCATGATTTATTGTTAAATGTGCATGGTTATTCGAATGATGTCCGGGCTAAGTCCCGAAGGCTTTGTGCTAAGTGACCATATCCGGACTAAGATCCGAAGGCATTTGTGCGAGATACTAATTCCGGGCTAAGCCCGAAGGCATTGGTGCGAGTTACTAAATCTGGGTTAAGTCCCGAAGGCATTTGTGCGAGTTACTAAATTCGGGTTAAGTCCCGAAGGCATTTGTGCGAGTTACTATAACCGGGCTATGTCCCGAAGGCATTTGAATGAGTAGCTATATCCGGTTAAATTCCGAAGGTACGTGATTTGGGAATGAATGATCTTGCTGTAAAAATTTCAGTAAATACTCTAGAAACATCCCAACATTGAGGTATGTTTCGTATGTGCTTGAATTTAGTTGAGCCCTTACAAATAAGTATTCGCTCAGTTGATAAACGAGCTACCGGCCTTTGGCTAAGTTGATCTTTTGTGTATGTACATAAGGGTTGGTAATGTGAAGCAAGTATGATATCGAAAATTTGTGCATATGAAATAATCCGTTTAGCTGTATGAAGGCTATACTTTTGCTGTGCTGGAATTCCTTGCTCAAAACTTACTAAGCATAAATTGCTTACTCCGTTTCTTTGATCCTCTGTTTTATAGATTTTGGTTCTCCAGCTATCGGACTCGGGATTTTGAAGTTGAAGTCGCCCACACTATCAAAGCCCCCCCCCTTTTTGGTACAATTTTGGTTGAACTTCGAAATGGCATGTATAGGACTACCCGTTCGTTGTGGGTCATGGACCCTTTGGACTTGTATAATTTTGGATAGCCATGCGAAAATGGCTTATATATGTTTGAGTATAATGTTATAATCATTTGGTATGGATATGGTTATTGAGAGGTGTGGATATGCTTGACAAGGATTGGCCATGGGAATGGTTAATCACTATCATAAATTGTGCTATTTATACAAAAAGGGCTAGTTGAATCATGGAAACTATGAAATAGGTAAAGTCTACCTTAAAGGCAGATGCTGACAGCAGCAGTGATGTAGATTTAGAAAATCACTAAAATATAGTAGGAATGGAATTAAATAGTGAATAAATTATGTAAACTAACCTTGATGAATCTATTTTCATAGGAAAGTAACGAAACAATCATACGGACAGTATGTTAAGAGATATTCAGGTTCTTGCGAGACAGGTCCAGAACGGTTTCTGGATTTCCTGTTCCGACTTTGGAAATTCATTATAAATTAACCAGAGACAATTATGAGTCAAGCCATATATGTATAGATTCCTCTCTGAGTATAGTTTCTATAGAAACAAACGGCATCAGTATTGAAGCCCTGTACAGGGAGATATCCAAGTCGTAATGCGCAAAGGCTAGTGTAGTCGATCCCTGTAACATGGGAGAGTTTGACTAATAAACTGTACTAATTTGCCCAACAAAAAATTCTAGAAAAAAATATGTAGATGGGCATATGAGTCTAGTTTCAGGAAAAATTTACGGAACTGGATTCCGAGTTTCTGAACTCAAGATATGATTTTTAAAGTGACTAGTACGCAGATTGGCAGTGTCTGGGAAATTATTTTTTAAAGTCTGTTAACACCTCGTGTTCGACTCCGGTGACGGTCTCGGGTTCGGGGTGTTACATTTGATTGGTATCAGAGCTACGGTTTAGTCGATTCTAGGACTACCGTAATGCGTTGGGTCTAGCTATACATGCCATTTTATGTAATTATTTGATAGTGTGGTGATTTCTGACATTTGCAAATGTGTTTATTTATAGTAATGGATCCCGATCCCGACCGAGCGGTAGCTGATGATCTTGAGAGTGTAGCGCCTGCTCCCGCACAAGGGACAGTGCCGGCGGACTCTCAACCTAATGCTAGTAACCCGAATGATGAAGCTAGACAAGCTTTCTATAGCGTGATGAATGATTGGTTCAACCAATACATTCGAACTAATACGGCTGTTCCACAACCTCCATTCCCGACAAATATAACCCCCGCGCCTACACTACCTCCGGAAACTGACCAAATAAGGTCAAATAAGCCCCCAGTTGACAGAATCCGAAAACATGGGGCTACTGAATTTAAAGCTACGGATAGCGACGATGCCGAGCAAGCTGAATTTTGGTTGGACAACACTATCCGGGTACTCGATGAGCTATCTTGTACACCCGATGAATGCCTAAAGTGTACTATCTCCTTGCTACGCGATTCTGCCTACTATTGGTGGAGTACTCTGACTTCTGTTGTGCCCCGAGAGCAAGTAACTTGGGAGTTTTTCCAAACTGAGTTTCGGAAAAAGTATATCAGTCAGAGATTTGTTGATCAAAAACGGAAGGAATTTCTTGAGCTTAAGCAAGGTTCTATGTCGGTTACTGATTACGAGCGAAAATTTGTTAGACTTAGTAGGTATGCTCGGGAATGTGTTTCGTCCGAGGCTATCATGTGTAAACACTTCGAGGATGGGCTGAATGAAGATATAAAAATGTTCGTTGGCGTTCTTGAAATACGAGAGTTCGTAGTACTTGTCGAGCGAGCTTGTAAAGCCGAAGAGCTTAGAAAAGAAAAACAAAAAGTTGATGTGGGAACTGGAGAGTTTCGTAAAAGATCTTCGGGAAAGTCTCTTCAACAGGCATCGAAGAAATTTCGAGATGATGTGGGCTGGTCGAGAGGCACTTCGGGCCTTTTTAGACGAGATCGTGATCGACCCCCTGTGGGTACACGAGGCACTTCGGTCGCCAGTGTTGGGAATGAACGTCGAGACAGAACGAAATGTCGATATTGCGGTAAATGGCATTCGGGGAGTTGTAGATTCCCTGACCGCTCCTGTTACAAGTGCGGATCAGTTGACCACTTCATTAAAGATTGCCCGAGGTTGTCTGAACAGAATGTAAATCAGAGTGGGAAACCGGGTGCTACCACTGCTCGAGGTAGACCATCTGGAAATACGGGCAATGCTGGTGGTGGTCAGAGAGGATCTAGAGATGCTACGACCAGATCCGAGGCTCGTGCGCCTGCTAGAGCTTATGCTATACGTGCCCGCGAGGATGTTTCTTCGCCTGATGTTATTACCGGTACTTTTACTCTATTTGATACTAATGTAATTGCTTTGATTGACCCCGGTTCTACTCATTCTTACATATGTGAGACCTTAGCATCCAGTAAGACTTTACCTATTGAGTCTACTGAGTTCGTAATTCGGGTGTCAAATCCCTTGGGTCATTACGTGCTTGTCGACAAAGTGTGTAAGAAATGTCCCCTAGTAATTCGAGGTTCCTGTTTTCCGGCGGACTTGATGCTTTTGCCGTTTAATGAATTTGATGTTATTCTCGGGTTGGATTGGTTGACCGTGCATGATGCAGTTGTGAATTGCAAAAGCAAGACTATTGAATTGAGGTGCACAAATAACGAAGTAATCCGAGTTGAGTCTACGGACTTGGATGGGTTGCCAGCTGTAATATCCTCAATGTTGGCCCAGAAATATGTAAGAAAAGGGTGCGAAGCATACCTTGCGTATGTACTTGATGACAAAGAATTAGAAAAGAAACCCGAATCTGTGCCGGTGGTTTGTGAATACCCGGATGTTTTTCCTGAAGAATTATCGGGTTTACCACCTGTTCGGGAGATAGAGTTTGGTATTGAGCTTGTACCTGGGACTATGCCGATTTCGATGGCTCCGTATCGTATGGCACCAACCGAGTTAAAAGAGTTGAAAGCTCAGTTGCAAGAATTGACGGATAGAGGTTTTGCTCGACCAAGTTTCTCACCTTGGGGTGCACCAGTATTGTTCGTGAAAAAGAAGGACAGAACCATGAGGTTGTGCATTGACTATCGTCAACTGAATAAAGTGACGATAAAGAACAAATATCCGTTACCGCGTATCGATGATTTGTTCGACCAACTGAAGGGAGCCTCAGTGTTCTCAAAAATAGATTTGAGATCGGGCTATTATCAGTTGCGAATTCGAGATTCGGACATACCCAAAACTGCCTTCAGAACGAGATATGGTCACTACGAATTCTTAGTGATGCCGTTTGGGCTCACTAATGCCCCTGCGGTATTTATGGATTTGATGAATCGGATCTTCAGACCATATTTGGATCGGTTCGTAGTTGTGTTCATTGATGACATCTTGGTCTATTCAAGAGATGAGACCGAACATGCTGAGCACCTGAGACTAGTGTTGCAAATTTTGCGGGATAAGCAGTTATATGCTAAGTTCAGTAAGTGTGAGTTCTGGTTAAGAGAGGTTAGCTTCTTGGGTCACGTGGTATCCGCATCGGGTATTCGAGTTGACCCGAACAAAATTTCAGCCATACTTAACTGGAAACCTCGAAGAAATATTACCGAAGTTCGGAGCTTCCTGGGGCTCGCCGGTTATTACCGACGATTTGTAAAAGGTTTCTCGACGATAGCCACACCAATGATGAAGCTACTTCAAAAGGATGTTAAGTTCGAATGGACGGAGAAATGTCAGAAAAGTTTCGATCAACTGAAAACTTATTTGACTGAAGCTCCAATTTTAGTGCAACCCGAATCAGGCAAAGAGTTTGTCATTTATAGTGACGCATCTCTACTTGGGTTGGGTTGCGTATTGATGCAAGAAGGTTGAGTGGTGGCCTATGCGTCGAGACAATTAAAGCCACATGAGAAAAATTATCCGACCCATGATCTTGAACTAGCTGCCATCGTATTTGCTTTAAAAATATGGCGACATTACTTATTTGGTGAAAAGTGCCATGTATTTTCGGATCACAAAAGTCTCAAATATTTGATGACTCAAAGAGACTTAAATCTGCGACAAAGACGTTGGCTTGAGTTGTTGAAAGATTACGAGCTTGTCATTGATTACTACCCAGGAAAGGCTAATGTGGTTGCGGACGCCTTAAGCCGGAAATCATTGTTTGCTTTACGAGCGATGAATGTGCACTTGTCTATTCTACCCGACAATGTGTTAGTAGCTGAATTAAAAGCCAAACCATTATTGATTCATCAAATTCGTGAAGCCCAGAAAGTTGATGATGAATTGGTTGCAAAATGGGCTGAGTGTGTTCCGAACAAGGAATCGGAGTTTCAAATTGATAATGATGATTGTTTGAGGTTCAGAAGTCGTTTGTGTGTTCCAAGGAATTCGAAACTCATTTCGATGATTCTGAACGAAGCCCATTGTAGCCGAATGTCAATTCACCCGGGGAGTACGAAAATGTACAACGATTTGAAACGTCGGTTTTGGTGGCATGGTATGAAACGAGACATCTCCGACTTTGTTTCGAGATGTTTAATATGTCAACAAGTGAAAGCAGAACATCAAGTGCCTTCAGATTACTTCAGCCGATCATGATACCCGAGTGGAAATGGGATCGAGTCACAATGGACTTTGTGTCCGGACTGCCATTGTCAGCAAGTAAGAAAGATGCGATTTGGGTTGTTGTTGATAGACTAACTAAGTCGGCTCACTTTATCCCCGTGCGTACGGATTTTTCATTGGATAAACTAGCCGAATT
>NC_053444.1:28964669-29105957 GCF_007990345.1 Gossypium hirsutum
ATTTATATCACCATATATAACATCTCAATTTTCAGATACTATCAAACATATATACAGCCATTTTTGCTATAAACACAAAGGTCCATGACCCACAACAAACGGTAGTCCTATACATGCCATCGACACCAAAACCAAAAGGGGGCTGATATGTGGGCGACTTCACTTCAAAATCCCGAGTCGATAGCTGAGAACCAAAATCTATAAACAGAGGATCAAAGAAACGGAGTAAGCATTTATGCTTAGTAAGTTTGAGCAAGATTCAGCACAGCAAAAGTAGCATCATATAGAAACGGAATTTCATATGCACAAATTTTCGATATCATCTGCTTCACATTACAACCCTTATTACATACACAAAGATCAACTAGCCAAAGGCGGTAGCTCGTTATCAACTGAGCGAATACTTATTTGTAAGGCTCAACTAATTCAAGCACATACGAAAATACCTCAATGTTGGGATGTTTCTAGGTATTTACTGAATTTTACAGCAAGATCATTCATTCCCAATCAGTACCTTCGGAATTTAACCGATATAGCTACTCGTTCAATGCCTTCGGGACATAGCCCGGTTATAGTAACTCGCACAATTGCCTTCGGGACTTAACCCGGATTTAGTACTCGGCAAATCCTTCGGCTTAGCCCGATTAGTATCTCGCACATGCCTCGGTCTTATCCGGATATGGTCACTTGCAGAAGCCTTCGGACTTAGCCCGGACATCATTCAATACCATGCACTTTAACAATAAATCTGGCACATTCGTATTTCGTTTTCGTTAGCAAACTCAACACAGACATTATCATTCTTGCAATTTCGGCTCAATATCCACACAAGAGCATGATTTTATTTGCTTAAACATGATCTAATCAAATCATAATTTAAGCTCTTTTACTCAAGAACTTACCTCGGGTGTTTCGAACGATTCCGATAGCTATTCGACCACTTTTTCCTTCCTTTATCGATTTAGTTCCCTTTGCTCTTGAGCTTAATTAAACAAATAATTGATTTAATCATTTGAGCATCGAAAGAGGAACACAAGCACTTAGCCCATATTATACATTAGACATTAAAGTCACATATGTACGGATCATGAATCAAACTCAACATTTTAGCTAATTTTCCCCTTGGCCGAATTTCTAAGCCAAGACAAAAGCATCATATGCTTGCCTCTAACCGAATAATGCAACACCAATCTCCTTCTATGGCCGAATATGCATGTCTATGTTGGGGCCGATTTCACACTTAATACATTCTACAAGTATGGTCACTTGTATTGACTAACACCCTTTTGTTTCAAGTTCAAAACTTGGCTAATACACACATATATACACTAGTAAAGCATCCTCTCCCTTTCCATCAATTTAACACATGCATTACTCATTAATATACAAAAATTATATTCGGCCTTAGCACACAACTTGCTAGCCGATTCTTCTCCATCTAGCAACCAATGCACATATGTGCTCACTCAAAATGCTAAAAAGAAGATTCAAGAATCATCAATCCACCATCACATGCATCATTAACAAGCTTCATATTTAGCATGCAATGGCATTAACACAAAATCTACCTAGGCCGAATATCATCCCCATGACATAGCAAAGATTTGATCCATGGGCTAATTAGAACTCAAGCTAGCAACTAAAACATGCATGAATCTCATGGCACAACCTCAAACATACCTTGATCTAGATACAAGTATGGCCAAACCTCCTCCTAATCCTCTTCCAAACCAAACATGAAGCAAGAACTCCTTCCTCCTTCCTTAGAATTTTCGGCCAAATGAAGATGAAAAAGGATGAACAAAATTTTCTCTTTTCTTTTCTTTAACTCACGGCAATGGGGGGGGAAACAACCACACACTTTTTTTTTGTTTTCATCATATTCCCTTTCATTATTTTATGCCCATGCTCCTTATTTTATTTTTTCCACCCATGATGCACCAACACAACATGTCTATGACATGTCTTGCCCATCACACTGGTCTACCATGCTTGTCATGGCCGGCCACTACTAATTAGGGGGGAATTTGACATGCAAGTCCCCCCTTTTTATTTCATGCACTAATGGTCCTTATGCTTCGACCTATCACATTTCAAAAATGTCGCACATAAGTCTATTGACTAAATTCACATGCAATCGACTAAATCGAAGCTTGAAATTTTCACACATTCATAATTACATATTCTAGACAATAATATCACATTCAAACATTTCGGTGACTCGGTTTAGCGGTCCCGAAACCACTTCCCGACTAGGGTCAATTTTGGGCTGTCACAACTCTCCCCCACTTAAGAAATTTTCGTCCCCGAAAATCTTACCGGTAAATAGGTTTGGGTATCGTTCTTTCATCGAGCTCTCGTTTCCCAAGTAGCTTCCTCGATCCCGTGTTTGAGCCATACACCTTAACTAACGGAACCCTTTTGTTTCGCAACTCTTTACTTCACGAGCTAGGATAGAATCGGTTCTTCTTCATAACTCAAGTCAGATTGAATTTCAACTTCTGAGGGATTAATCACATGTGACGGATCGGATCTATAACGTCGAAGCATCGAAACATGAAAGACATCGTGAATCTTTTCAAGTTCAGGGGGCAAAATCAATCTATACGCAACCGGACCAACTCGTTCGGAGATTTCGTACGGCCCAATGAATCTCGGGCTCAACTTGCCCTTACGGCCAAATCTGAGTACCTTTTTCCAAGGCGAAACTTTAAGAAACACTTTATCTCCCACCTGATATTCAATGTCTTTTCATTTCAAATCCGCATACGATTTTTGACGATCTGTGGCTGCTTTCAGACTTTCACGGATTACCTTTACTTTCTGTTCGGCATCCTTAATCAAATCAACTCCGAAAATTTTATTTCACTAGCTCGGTCCAAAACAATGGTGTACGGCATTTACGACCGTACAAAGCCTCGTAAGGTGCCATCTTAATACTTGATTGAAAACTATTGTTGTAAGCGAATTCAATCAAAGGTAAATACCGTTCCATGAACTACTGAACTCGAGGATGCAACATCTCAACATATCCTCAAGTATCTGAATTATCCGCTCAGATTGACCATCGGTTTGGGGGTGAAAAGCAGTGCTAAAATGCAGCTTGGTACCCAAAGCTTCTTGCAATTTCCTCCAAAATCGCGAGGTGAATCTCGGATCTCTATCCGACACGATAGAAATAGGTACCCCGTGTAATCTCACAATCTGAGAAACATACAATTCGGCTAGTTTATCCAA
Organism: Gossypium hirsutum; assembly: GCF_007990345.1. Taxonomy (NCBI): domain Eukaryota; kingdom Viridiplantae; phylum Streptophyta; class Magnoliopsida; order Malvales; family Malvaceae; genus Gossypium; species Gossypium hirsutum. The sequence continues at coordinate 28,967,907 of NC_053444.1, forward strand.
TGAAAAATCCGTACGCACGGGGATAAAGTGAGCTGACTTAGTCAGTCTATCGACAACAACCCGAATCGCATCTTCTTACTTGCTGACAATGGCAGTCCGGACACAAAGTCCATTGTGACTCGATCCCATTTCGACTCGGGTATCATGATCGGCTGAAGTAATCCTGAAGGCACTTGATGTTCTGCTTTCACTTGTTGACATATTAAACATCTCGAAACAAAGTCAGAGATGTCTCGTTTCATACCATGCCACCAAAACCGACGTTTCAAATCGTTGTACATTTTCGTACTCCCCGGGTGAATTGACATTCGGCTACAATGGGCTTCGTTCAGAATCATCGAAATGAGTTTCGAATTCCTTGGAACACACAAACGACTTCTGAACCTCAAACAATCATCATTATCAATTTGAAACTCCGATTCCTTGTTCGGAACACACTCAGCCCGTTTTGCAACCAATTCATCATCAACTTTCTGGGCTTCACGAATTTGATGAATCAATAATGGTTTGGCTTTTAATTCAGCTACTAACACATTGTCGGGTAGAACAGACAAGTGCACATTCATCGCTCGTAAAGCAAACAATGATTTCCGGCTTAAGGCGTCCGCAACCACATTAGCCTTTCCCGGGTGGTAATCAATGACAAGCTCGTAATCTTTCAACAACTCAAGCCAACGTCTTTGTCGCAGATTTAAGTCTCTTTGAGTCATCAAATATTTGAGACTTTTGTGATCCGAAAATACATGGCACTTTTCACCAAATAAGTAATGTCGCCATATTTTTAAAGCAAATACGATGGCAGCTAGTTCAAGGTCATGGGTCGGATAATTTTTCTCATGTGGCTTTAATTGTCTCGACGCATAGGCCACCACTGACCTTCTTGCATCAATACGCAACCCAACCCAAGTAGGGATGCGTCACTATAAATGACAAACTCTTTGCCTGATTCGGGTTGCACTAAAATTGGAGCTTCAGTCAAATAAGTTTTCAGTTGATCGAAACTTTCTGACATTTCTTCGTCCATTCGAACTTAACATCCTTTTGAAGTAGCTTCGTCATTGGTGTGGCTATCGTCGAGAAACCTTTTACAAATCGTCGGTAATAACCGGCGAGCCCCAGGAAGCTCCGAACTTCGGTAATATTTCTTCGAGGTTTCCAGTTAAGTATGGCTGAAATTTTGTTCGGGTCAACTCGAATACCCGATGCGGATACCACGTGACCCAAGAAGCTAACCTCTCTTAACCAGAACTCACACTTACTGAACTTAGCATATAACTGCTTATCCCGCAAAATTTGCAACACTAGTCTCAGGTGCTCAGCATGTTCGGTCTCATCTCTTGAATAGACCAAGATGTCATCAATGAACACAACTACGAACCGATCCAAATATGGTCTGAAGATCCGATTCATCAAATCCATAAATACCGCAGGGGCATTAGTGAGCCCAAACGGCATCACTAAAAATTCGTAGTGACCATATCTCGTTCTGAAGGCAGTTTTGGGTATGTCTGAATCTCGAATTCGCAACTGATAATAGCCCGATCTCAAATCTATTTTTAAGAACACTGAGGCTCCCTTCAGTTGGTCGAACAAATCATCGATACGCGGTAACGGATATTTGTTCTTTATCGTCACTTTATTCAGTTGATGATAGTCAGTGCACAACCTCATGGTTCCGTCCTTCTTTTTCACGAACAATACTGGTGCACCCCAAGGTGAGAAGCTTGGTCGAGCGAAACCTCTATCCGTCAATTCTTGCAACTGAGCTTTCAACTCTTTTAACTCGGTTGTGCCATACGATACGGAGCCATCAAATCGGCGTAGTCCCAGGTACAAGCTCAATACCAAACTCTATCTCCCGAACAGGTGGTAAACTCGGTAATTCTTCAGGAAAAACATCCGGGTATTCACAAACCACCGGCACAGATTCGGGTTTCTTTTCTAATTCTTTGTCATCAAGTACATACGCAAGGTATGCTTCGCACCCTTTTCTTACATATTTCTGGGCCAACATTGAGGATATTACAGCTGGCAACCCATCCAAGTCCGTAGACTCAACTCGGATTACTTCGTTATTTGCGCACCTCAATTCAATAGTCTTGTTTTGCAATTCACAACGCATCATGCACGGTCAACCAATCCAACCCGAGAATAACATCAAATTCATTAAATGGCAAAAGCATCAAGTCCGCCGGAAAATAAGAACCTCGAATTACTAGGGGACATTCCTTACACACTTTGTCGACAAGCACGTAACGACCCAAGGGATTTGACACCCAAATTACGAACTCAGTAGACTTAATAGGTAAAGTCTTACTGGATGCTAAGGTTTCACATATGTAAGAATGAGTAGAACCGGGGTCAATCAAAGCAATTACATTAGTATCAAAGAGAGTAAAAGTACCGGTAATAACATCAGGCGAAGAAACATCCTCGCAGGCACGTATAGCATAAGCTCTAGCAGGCGCACGAGCCTCGGATCTGGTCGTAGCATCTCTAGATCCTCTCTGACCACCACCAGCATTGCCCGTATTTCCAGATGGTCTACCTCGAGCAGTGGTAGCACCCGGTTTCCCACTCTGATTTACATTCTGTTCAGACAACCTCAGGCAATCTTTAATGAAGTGGTCAACTGATCCGCACTTGTAACAGGAGCGGTCAGGGAATCTACAACTCCCCGAATGCCATTTACCGCAATATCGACATTTCATTCTGTCTCGACGTTCATTCCCAACACTGGCGACCGAAGTGCCTCGTGTACCCACAGGGGGTCGATCACGATCTCGTCTAAAAAGGCCCGAAGTGCCTCTCGACCAGCCCACATTATCTCGAAATTTCTTCGATGCCTGTTGAAGAGACTTTCCCGAAGATCTTTTACGAAACTCTCCAGTTCCCACATCAACTTTTTGTTTTTCTTTTCTAAGCTTTCGGCTTTACAAGCTCGCTCGACAAGTACTACGAACTCTCGTATTTCAAGAACGCCAACGAACATTTTTATATCTTCATTCAGCCCATCCTCGAAGCGTTTACACATGATAGCCTCGGACGAAACACATTCCCGAGCATACCTACTAAGTCTAACAAATTTTCGCTCGTAATCAGTAACCGACATGGAACCTTGCTTAAGCTCAAGAAATTCTTTCCGTTTTTTATCAACAAATCTCTGACTGATATACTTTTTCCGAAACTCAGTTTGGAAAAACTCCCAAGTTACTTGCTCTCGGGGCACAACAGAAGTCAGAGTACTCCACCAATAGTAGGCAGAATCACGTAGCAAGGAGATAGTACACTTTAGGCATTCATCGGGTGTACAAGATAGCTCATCGAGTACCCGGATAGTGTTGTCCAACCAAAATTCAGCTTGCTCGGCATCGTCGCTATCCGTAGCTTTAAATTCAGTAGCCCCATGTTTTCAGATTCTGTCAACTGGGGGCTTATTTGACCTTATTTGGTCAGTTTCCGGAGGTAGTGTAGGTGCGGGGGTGGTATTTGTCGGGAATGGAGGTTGTGGAACAGCCGTATTAGTTCGAATGTATTGGTTGAACCAATCATTCATCACGCTATAGAAAGCTTGTCTAGCTTCATCATTCGGGTTACTAGCATTAGGTTGAGAGTCCGCCGGCGCTATCCCTTGTGCGGGAGCAGGCGCTACACTCTCAAGATCATCAGCTACCGCTCGGTCGGGATCGGGATCCATTACTATAAATAAACACATTTGCAAATGTCAGAAATCACCACACTATCAAATAATCACATAAAATGGCATGTATAGCTAGACCCAACGCATTACGGTAGTCTTAGAATCGACTAAACCGTAGCTCTGATACCAATCAAATGTAACACCCGAACCCGAGACCGTCACCGGAGTCGAACACGAGGTGTTAACAGACTTTAAAAAATAATTTCCCAGACACTGCCAATCTGCGTACTAGTAACTTTAAAAATCATATCTTGAGTTCAGAAACTCGGAATCCAGTTCCGTAAATTTTCCCTAAACTAGACTCATATGCCCATCTACATATTTTTTTCTAGAATTTTTGGTTGGGTCAATTAGTACAGTTTATTATTCAAAATCTCCCATGTTACAGGGATCGACTACACTGACCTTTGCGCATTACGACTTGGATATCTCCCTGTACAGGGCTTCAATACTGATGCCGTTTGTTTCGATAGAAACTAGACTCAGCGAGGAATCTATACATATGTGGCTTGACTCCTAATTGTCTCTGGTTAATTTGTAATGAATTTCCAAAGTCGGAACAGGAAATCCAGAAACCGTTCTGGCCCTGTCTCACAAGAACCTGAATATCTCTTAACATACTGTCCGTATGATTGTTTCGTTACTTTCCTATGAAAATAGATTCATCAAAGTTCGTTTAGATAATTTATTCACTATTTAATTCCGTTCCTACTATTTTTAGTGATTTTCCAAATCTACATCACTGCTGCTGTCAACATCTGCCTTTAAGGTAGACTTTACCTATTTCATAGTTTCCATGATTCAACTAGCCCTTTTTGCATAAATAGCACAATTTATGATAGTGATTAACCATTCCCATGGCCAATCCTTCTCAAGCATATCCACACCTCTCAATAACCATATCCCTACCTAATGATTATAACATTATACTCAAACATATATAAGCCATTTTCGCATGGCTATCCAAAATTATACAAGTCCAAAGGGTCCATGACCCACAACAAACGGGTAGTCCTATACATGCCATTTCGAAGTTCAACCAAAATTGTACCAAAAGGGGGGCTTTGATAGTGTGGGCGACTTCGACTTCAAAATCCCGAGTCCGATAGCTGGAGAACCAAAATCTATAAAACAGAGGATCAAAGAAACGGAGTAAGCAATTTATGCTTAGTAAGTTTTGAGCAAGGAATTCCAGCACAGCAAAAATATGGCATTCATATAGCTAAACGAATAATTTCATATGCACAAATTTTCGATATCATACTTGCTTCACATTACCAACCCTTATGTACATACACAAAAGATCAACTTAGCCAAAGGCCGGTAGCTCGTTTATCAACTGAGCGAATACTTATTTGTAAGGGCTCAACTAAATTCAAGCACATACGAAACATACCTCAATGTTGGGATGTTTCTAGAGTATTTACTGAAATTTTTACAGCAAGATCATTCATTCCCAAATCACGTACCTTCGAAATTTAACCGGATATAGCTACTCGTTCAAATGCCTTCGGGACATAGCCCGGTTATAGTAACTCGCACAATTGCCTTCGGGACTTAACCCGGATTTAGTAACTCGCGCAAATGCCTTCGGGCTTAGCTCGGAATTAGTATCTCGCACAAATGCCTTCGGATCTTAGTCCGGATATGGTCACTTAGCACAAAGCCTTCGGGACTTAGCCCGGACATCATTCAAATAACCATGCACATTTAACAATAAATTGTGGCACATTCGTATTTCGTTTTCGTTAGCAAAACTCAAACACAAGACATTTATCATTCTTGCAATTTCGGCTCAATAGCCACACAAGGAGCATGATTTTAATTTGCTTAAAACATGATCTAATCAAATCATAATTTAAGCTCTTTTACTCAAGAACTTACCTCGGGTGTTGTCGAACGATTCCGATAGCTATTCGACCACTTTTTCCTTCCCTTTATCGGATTTAGTTCCCCTTTGCTCTTGAGCTTAATTAAACAAATAAATTGATTTAATCATTTGAGCATCGAAAAGAGGAACACAAGGCACTTAGCCCATATTTATACATTAGACATTAAAGTCACATATGTACGGAATCATGAATCAAACTCAACGTTTTAGCTAATTTTTCCCCCTTGGCCGAATTTTCTAAGCCAAGACAAAAGCATCAATATGCTTGCCTCTAACCGAATACATGCAACACCAATCTCCTTCCTATGGCCGAATATGCATGTCTATGTTGGGCCCGATTTCAACACTTAATACATTCTACAAGTATGGTCACTTGTATTGACTAAACACCCTTTTGTTTCAAGTTCAAAACTTGGCTAATACACACATATATACACTAGTAAAGCATCCTCTCCCTTTCCATCAATTTAACACATGCATTACTCATTAATATACAAAAATTATATTCGGCCTTAGCACACAACTTGCTAGCCGATTCTTCTCCATCTAGCAACCAATGCACATATGTGCTCACTCAAAAATGCTAAAAAGAAGATTCAAGAATCATCAATCCACCATCACATGCATCATTAACAAGCTTCATATTTAGCATGCAATGGCATTAACACAAAATCTACCTAGGCCGAATATCATCCCCATGACATAGCAAAGATTTGAACCATGGGCTAATTAGAACTCAAGCTAGCACCTAAAAACATGCATGAATCTCATGGCACAACCTCAAACATACCTTGATCTAGATACAAGTATGGCCAAACCTCCTCCTAATCCTCTTCCAAACCAAACATGAAGCAAGAACTCCTTCCTCCTTCCTTAGAATTTTCGGCCAAATGAAGATGAAAAAGGATGAACAAAATTTTCTCTTTTCTTTTCTTTAACTCACGGCAATGGGGGGGAAAACAACCACACACTTTTTTTTTTTGTTTTCATCATATTCCCTTTCATTATTTTATGCCCATGCTCCTTATTTTATTTTTTTCCACCCATGATGCACCAACACAACATGTCTATGACATGTCTTGCCCATCACACTTGGTCTACCATGCTTGTCATGGCCGGCCACTACTAATTAGGGGGGAATTTGACATGCAAGACCCCCCTTTTTATTTCATGCACTAATGGGTCCTTATACTTCGACCTATCACATTTCAAAAATGTCGCACATAAGTCCTATTGACTAAATTCACATGCAATCGACTAAATCGAAGCTTAAAATTTTCACACATTCATAATTACATATTCTAGACAATAAATATCACATTCAAACATTTCGGTGACTCGGTTTAGCGGTCCCGAAACCACTTCTCGACTAGGGTCAATTTTAGGCTGTCACAGATAAAGTGTTTCTTAAAGTTTCGCCTTGGAAAAAGGTACTCAGATTTGGCCGTAAGGGCAAGTTGAGCCCGAGATTCATTGGGCCGTACGAAATCTCCGAACGAGTTGGTCCGGTTGCGTATAGATTGATTTTGCCCCCTGAAATTGAAAAGATTCACGATGTCTTTCATGTTTCGATGCTTCGACGTTATAGATCCGATCCGTCACATGTGATTAATCCCTCAGAAGTTGGAATTCAATCTGACTTGAGTTATGAAGAAGAACCGATTCGTATCCTAGCTCGTGAAGTGAAAGAGTTGCGAAACAAAAGGGTTCCGTTAGTTAAGGTGTTATGGCTCAAACACGGGATCGAGGAAGCTACTTGGGAAACCGAGAGCTCGATGAAAGAACGATACCCAAACTTATTTACCGGTAAGATTTTCGGGGATGAAAATTTCTTAAGTGGGGGAGAGTTGTGACAGCCCAAAATTTACCCTAGTCGGGAAGTGGTTTCGGGACCGCTAAACCGAGTCACCGAAATGTTTGAATGTGATATTTATTGTCTAGAATATGTAATTATGAATGTGTGAAAATTTCAAGCTTCGATTTAGTCGATTGTATGTGAATTTAGTCAATAGGACATATGTGCGACATTTTTGAAATGTGATAGGTCGAAGCATAAGGACCTATTAGTGCATGAAATAAAAAGGGGGGACTTGCATGTCAAATCCCCCCTAATTAGTAGTGGCCGGCCATGACAAGCATGGTAGACCAAGTGTGATGGGCAAGACATGTCATAGACATGTTGTGTTGGTGCATCATGGGTGGAAAAAAATAAAATAAGGAGCATGGGCATAAATAATGAAAGGGAATATGATGAAAACAAAAAAAAAAGTGTGTGGTTGTTTCCCCCCCCATTGCCGTGAGTTAAAGAAAAGAAAAGAGAAAATTTTGTTCATCCTTTTTCATCTTCATTTGGCCGAAAATTCTAAGGAAGGAGGAAGGAGTTCTTGCTTCATGTTTGGTTTGGAGGAGGATTAGGAGGAGGTTTGGCCATACTTGTATCTAGATCATGGTATGTTTGAGGTTGTGCCATGAGATTCATGCATGTTTTTAGTTGCTAGCTTGAGTTCTAATTATCCCATGGTTCAAATCTTTGCTATGTCATGGGGATGATATTCGGCCTAGGTAGATTTTGTGTTAATGCCATTGCATGCTAAATATGAAGCTTGTTAATGATGCATGTGATGGTGGATTGATGATTCTTGAATCTTCTTTTTAGCATTTTTGAGTGAGCACATATGTGCATTGGTTGCTAGATGGAGAAGAATCAGCTAGCAAGTTGTGTGCTAAGGCCGAATATAATTTTTGTATATTAATGAGTAATGCATGTGTTAAATTGATGGAAAGGGAGAGGATGCTTTACTAGTGTATATATGTGTGTATTAGCCAAGTTTTGAACTTGAAACAAAAGGGTGTTTAGTCAATACAAGTGACCATACTTGTAGAATGTATTAAGTGTTGAAATTGGCCCCAACATAGACATGCATATTCGGCCATAGGAAGGAGATTGGTGTTGCATGTATTCGGTTAGAGGCAAGCATATTGATGCTTTTGTCTTGGCTTAGAAAATTCGGCCAAGGGGGAAAAATTAGCTAAAATGTTGAGTTTGATTCATGATTCCGTACATATGTGACTTTAATGTCTAATGTATAAATATGGGCTAAGTGCCTTGTGTTCCTCTTTTCGATGCTCAAATGATTAAATCAATTTATTTGTTTAATTAAGCTCAAGAGCAAAGGGGAACTAAATCCGATAAAGGGAAGGAAAAAGTGGTCGAATAGCTATCGGAATCGTTCGACAACACCCGAGGTAAGTTCTTGAGTAAAAGAGCTTAAATTATGACTTGATTAGATCATGTTTTAAGCAAATTAAAATCATGCTCTTTGTGTGGCTATTGAGCCAAAATTGCAAGAATGATAAATGTCTTGTCTTTGAGTTTTGCTAACGGAAACGAAATACGAATGTGCCATGATTTATTGTTAAATGTGCATGGTTATTCGAATGATGTCCGGGCTAAGTCCTGAAGGCTTTGTGCTAAGTGACCATATCCGGACTAAGATCCGAAGGCATTTGTGCGAGATACTAATTCCGGGCTAAGCCCGAAGGCATTGGTGCGAGTTACTAAATCCGGGTTAAGTCCCGAAGGCATTTGTGCGAGTTACTAAATCCGGGTTAAGTCCCGAAGGCATTTGTGCGAGTTACTATAACCGGGCTATGTCCCGAAGGCATTTGAACGAGTAGCTATATCCGGTTAAATTCCGAAGGTACGTGATTTGGGAATGAATGATCTTGCTGTAAAAATTTCAGTAAATACTCTAGAAACATCCCAACATTGAGGTATGTTTCGTATGTGCTTGAATTTAGTTGAGCCCTTACAAATAAGTATTCGCTCAGTTGATAAACGAGCTACCGGCCTTTGGCTAAGTTGATCTTTTGTGTATGTACATAAGGGTTGGTAATGTGAAGCAAGTATGATATCGAAAATTTGTGCATATGAAATAATCCGTTTAGCTGTATGAAGGCTATACTTTTGCTGTGCTGGAATTCCTTGCTCAAAACTTACTAAGCATAAATTGCTTACTCCGTTTCTTTGATCCTCTGTTTTATAGATTTTGGTTCTCCAGCTATCAGACTCGGGATTTTGAAGTTGAAGTCGCCCACACTATCAAAGCCCCCCCTTTTTGGTACAATTTTGGTTGAACTTCGAAATGGCATGTATAGGACTACCCGTTCGTTGTGGGTCATGGACCCTTTGGACTTGTATAATTTTGGATAGCCATGCGAAAATGGCTTATATATGTTTGAGTATAATGTTATAATCATTTGGTATGGATATGGTTATTGAGAGGTAGATTGGCCATGGGAATGGTTAATCACTATCATAAATTGTGCTATTTATGCAAAAAGGGCTAGTTGAATCATGGAAACTATGAAATAGGTAAAGTCTACCTTAAAGGCAGATGCTGACAGCAGCAGTGATGTAGATTTGGAAAATCACTAAAAAATAGTAGGAATGGAATTAAATAGTGAATAAATTATGTAAACGAACCTTGATGAATCTATTTTCATAGGAAAGTAACGAAACAATCATACGGACAGTATGTTAAGAGATATTCAGGTTCTTGTGAGACAGGTCCAGAACGGTTTCTGGATTTCCTGTTCCGACTTTGGAAATTCATTATAAATTAACCAGAGACAATTAGGAGTCAAGCCATATATGTATAGATTCCTATCTGAGTGTAGTTTCTTTAGAAACAAACGGCATCAGTATTGAAGCCCTGTACAGGGAGATATCCAAGTCGTAATGCACAAAGGTCAGTGTAGTCGATCCCTGTAACATGGGAGACTTTGACTAATAAACTGTACTAATTGGCCCAACCAAAAATTCTAGAAAATAATATGTAGATGGGCATATGAGTCTAGTTTCAGGGAAATTTTACGGAACTGGATTCCTAGTTTCTGAACTCAAGATATGATTTTTAAAGCGACTAGTACGCAGATTGGCAGTGTCTGGGAAATTATTTTTTAAAGTCTGTTAACACCTCGTGTTCGACTCCGGTGACGGTCTCGGGTTCGGGGTGTTACAAGCCCATCACCTTCTTATGCTTGGGTTGGGCCTTTGTGACTCGTATCATTCCCCCCTTCCTCAAAAAGATTCGTCCTCGAATCTAAAAAATCAAATGAACTCGACTTTCCTCGATCGAATGGGACTAATGGCAATTGAGTCCACTGAAAAGAATAGCCATGAAATAGTAAATAGCAACGCAAACAAGCTTGTAGTCCAATTATAAGCATAATAGAACAGGTATAACGCATGTGAATGGACAGATTCAGATTACCATGCATTAATCGACAGTTTATAGATTCACTCACACATGCATTATCAAAAACAACAATCTTTTTATCAACCATCAAAATAGATTTATCATCAATAAATAAAATAGGACAGTCAAGCACGTTTCGATCTAAGTGTTCATCAACACGATCTTTGTCACTATCCGAGGAGTACAAAAGTGTTTCAAAGGTTTCAAGCATCTTACCTTGATAAGCAAAAGAATAAGGGTCGATTTTACCTTTTTCATTTAAAACAAACCTTCGCTCATCGGGGGCATAGTGTAGTCGAATCTCCGTTGTTGAGTTAACCTTTGTCAAATAGAACTCAAACTTCATGTACAACCACATAAACTGTTTAAGGCACGAATATAAATTGAAAACAAATTTGGAAAATTTTGTTACCTTATTCTCCAAAACAGATTTGGACAAATTCGAGGATTTTACACAAGGTAAATCAAGAGAATAACAAATCACGCTTCTTTTCTTAATGACTTTATCAACCACAATCGAAGAGTAACAATTAATCGGATCAAAATGAGGGGATCTTTTAAGAACTAAGTCACCAAAAGTTTTATCAATAATTTTCAAATTTGCACTGGACTCGGTTTCTAAAATTTCCTTACCTCGCTTACCTTCGGGATCATGTAGTGTGATTTCATCTTTGCCTAAGTTGATCGTATGAAAGCGTCTTTCATTTGAGAGGTATTGAAGTTGAAAGTTATCTTTCGATCTTTCGGGAACCTGAAAAGTAGCAACACAAGAAAAATTCATATCTTGGTTAGTGGAAACATTCCTCACTACCCTTTCCACGTCTTTTTCTTTTGTTTCTTTTTCTAATTCATTTTCTCTTCTTTCTTCAATTTCTTTTTCACTCTCAATCTCATTTTGATCTTTTTCATTCTCTTTTTCTTTTTCCTCACTTGTTTTAACAGAATTTTTCAGTTTGATTTGGTCCTCATGGACTTGTTCCGGAGTGAGCGGCACTAAGGTGAGTTTCTTTCCTTGATGCTTGAAAGAATACCTATTGGTACGACCATCGTGAGTGACTTTTCGATCCAGTTGCCATGGTTCTCCTAGCAACAAATGGCAGGCTTGAATAGGCATTATGTCGCACACAACTTCGTCTTGATACTTACTGATAGAAAAGGCGATGCGCACTTGTTGAGTGACCTTAAATCGGCCTTCGTTGCTAAGCTCTTGTAGTTGATAAGGTTGTGGATGCTTGGTAGTGGTTAAGCAAAGCTTTTCCACCATCGTCGTGCTGGCTACGTTCGAGCAACTTTCACCATCAATAATAACTCTACAAAGCTTACCTTGTACATGGCAGCGAGTATGAAAGAGATGTTCTCGTTGCTGCTCGCTCTTTGGTTTTGCCAAAGATGATTGCCCACGATCATGAAAATCATCATCCATTCTAGGGACACTTTGAGGGCTGCACCTATAGGGCTGGTTATCCCTATCTTCCTTAATTGGATCTCGATATTGATGTTTTTGATTCTCTCGTACCTCATTCAAAGTAGTATTCAATGCTTGAAGTGTAGCATCTATTTGTGTGATTGCAGCAGTATGTCCGTCTAACTGTTGTTGGACTTTCATAAGTGCATCATTATTATCACCTTTAGACATCTTCAAAACCTGTAAAAAATAAACACTCAACACTCAAAAATAAAAGTTAGCAAACCTCACCATTAATCACTCAAAAAGAAAAATCAAATTCTCAATGAGGTCAAATTCAATCTTGTGAGTTCTTTATCAGAGTTTATATCAACCAATTAGTGAGTGTGAACCAAACTACCAAAGAATCCTAATTTGCACTAGGATGCCAAAAACTGACGAGACACCAAGTGATTCGTGTTGCACCGAGGAAGGAGTTGTGCACACGTGTAAATCCTACTAACACAAGAAACAAGAAGGTGTTAGATAACGTAACGGAAGAATAAAAGCAAACAAATGAAAACCTACAGCTAAGAATCAATAAAAATTGCCGAAAATAGAAAACCCGAAAAACTGCGGAGTAACTTGATAACTTCGTTCGAGGTGTTCCCGATATCTAAAAATCACGAAATTAAATCTGGAATGTCCTTAAATATTTAATTTTTGATCTGGAAATTTTGGGCACCAAATTCAACCCGCTGAATCTTTTTTTAAATTTTTATTGAATTTCATATTTTTTGATTTTTTTGACTTTTTTGACTGATTTTTTTGCGGGAATAATTTTTTTATATTCAATCAAAGTGCCAAAAACATGTATGTAAAATTTCAGATCAATCGGACAATGTTTACCCACTCAAATGAATTTTTTTTGAACAATTTTTCTGGGTAAAACTGCTGTTTATGCTTTAAAAAATAGAGATCAGTTTAGAAATCAACCAAGAACACCCAAAATGCCCAAAATCTGATACCAAATGATACGGGGGCGCACGCGAACCAAGATCGAGTTGCCAAGTCATGAGAAACTCCTACGAAAGCTCTAAACGAACAGATCTAAAAATTAAAACAAAGAACAAGATTAAACTAATCAAATCTGAAATAAATCCCCAAATTCAATTAAATGAGCAGCAAGGAACAAAGAGCAAATGAATAAATGTATTCGGAGTTCAAGAAGATGAAGTCGAACTCCAATAGTGAAATCCCACAAGCCGGATCTGCCCAAGAACAAACCGACAATAAAAACCCCAAATTCCAACAACTTGATTTCCCCAAAATCAGAATGTATTAATCGACAAGAACCCTAGGATTTAGGGATTTTGGTTCGAAACTTTACTGCCCAAAAGTAGACCGATTAAATGGAAGGATCTTGGAGTTAAACAAAGATGAAACACAAGCAAGAACAGCAAAAAAAAGATTAGATAATGAATCGGCACAAGTAGGAATAAAGAAACAAATCGAAACAGCAAGAAATAAAGAAAAGTCCTAAGAACCCTTGAATTCCCGAAAGAATTCACAAATTCCTTCAAACGGCTCTAATCTCCCCTCCAAAGAATATCGATGGCAAGAAGAAGGTTGAAGATGGCTCCCACAATCAAAAGATTGTTAAAACAACTTCTAAAGAAAACTCAAGAGAGAATTCTTGGAGAAAACCCCAAAGAAAATTCTGCACTCAACAAATCTGAAATTTGATAGAAAAAATAATAATAAGATGTTTACAAAGGGTGGCTGGCCAATGCTTATATAGGCCTCCAACAAATCCTAATCTAATTAGAAAACTTAAAAAATTTAAACTTAATTAAAAAAACAAAGGAAAATTCGGCCATGCATCCTATTGGGCTGTTTTGGGCCGAATTTAACATGTGATATTCCTAAAACTTAAAAATTAACTTAAACAACTAAAATGTTTACAAATTGGGCCCTTTGACATTTTGGCCTGATTTTCAACTAAATATGTATGGATTTCTTGATTGGGCTGGGAATTTGCTTATTGGGCCTCGCCTTTAAGAATTTGGGCTTGGGATCCATCTCCTGCCGAAATTGGGTTGTTGACGCTCGTAATGGAGATCCAACGCGCTTTGGCTGCAAGATTCGGTTTCTTGGACCAAGATTTCCAAGATTTGAAATCTTGATTTTCTTGATTCTTGAAATCACTCCGAACAGCAAAATTGGGCCAAGATTCGATTTCTTGATTTTCTTGAAAACAAGAAAGTGAATCTTGATTTTCTTGATTTGAGCCCATCACCTTCTTAAGCTTGGGTTGGGCCTTTGTGACTCGTATCATCTGTAATTTTTGACCTACTCTACTGCTGACCAGGGAGATAGGACTGAAATCCCAACCTATTCCACTGCTGACCAGGGAGATAGGACTTGTGGCTTAAATCTGCTTCCTTACTCTTGAAGATAAGATTCGCCATCTTTAATCTGATCCACTACTGCTTAGGGAGACAAGATCTACTATCTTTAACCTGCTCCACTACAATCGAGGGAGGCAAGGCTTGTGTCTTCGATCTGCTTCACCGTCGACACAGGAAGGCAAGATCTGCTATCTTCAACCTACTCCACTGCAACCGAGGAAGGCAAGGCTGGTATCTTCGATCTGCTTCGCTGTCATCGCAGGAAGGCAAGATCTGCTATCTTTAACCTGCTCCACTGCAACCAAGGGAGGTAAGGCTGGTGTCTTCGATCTGCTCTGCTGTCGATGCAGGAAGGCAAGATTCGTTATCTTCAACCTACTCCACTACAACCGAGGGAGGCAAGGCTTGTGTCTTCGATCTGCTTTGCTATCAATGCAGGAAGGCAAGATCCGCTATCTTCAACCTACTCTACTACAACCGAGAGAAGCAAGGCTTGTGTCTTTGATCTGCTTTGCTTTCGATGCAGGAAGGCAAGATCTGCTATCTTCAACCTGCTCCACTACAACCGAGGGAGGCAAGGCTTGTGTCTTCGATCTACTTTGCTGTCGATGCAGGAAGGCAAGATCTGCTATCTTCAACCTGCTCCACTACAACCGAGGGAGGCAAGGCTCGTGTCTTCGATCTGCTTTCCTGTCGATGCAGGAAGGCAAGATCCTCTATCTTCAACCTACTCTACTACAACCGAGAGAGGCAAGGCTTGTGTCTTCGATCTACTTTGCTGTCGATGCAGGAAGGCAAGATCTGCTATCTTTACTGATCTGTTCTCTGGGGAACATGACTTGTATAATGAACCTAATTATGCCTAATGATTAGGATGGCGTGATCAAAATGAATCAGATGCTCCTAACTAGACATGTGTGAATGGTGTTTGCCTGAAAGCAGAATTTTATTTTTCTGAGAATGGTCCTACTTAAGTTGTCATTACTCGAAGCTTATTAAGGCTTTGTGACTAACATGCTACAACGCCTTCTTGCTTGACATGGCTTTTCTGAAGAAACATTTAGCCAGGTTTCCCCCCACTGTGAACCTCCAAGTTTAATCCATTGGGGTGCAAAATTTGTACCATCATTCCCCCGCTGTAATCCAAGGGTAGAAAGATGTAGCTTTTCCTCAATCCTTTCCCATCACAATTCAAGGATACAAGATATAAATCTTTCTCGTCCCTTACACCATTCCCAGGGTGTCGTACCAAAGACTCATGCGCAAATGAAGGCTCTCTTCTCTGAGGTAACCTCTTCCTATTGTCTGGTGATCATTGCTTGCTTGTTTATTTAAGCTTTGTCATTAATCTGACATCTTGTCATTTTGTTCAATCAATGCATTTGACAACAAAATCCAAAGAGAAAGTCAAAATTTAGACTATCCCTTCTCAAATTTCCAACCTTAAACTTGGTGCGTTCTAAACAATAGTCCTATTTCAGGTTCCTATATTATTTAGAAACTTTTCAGAGTAATATGCAAAACTTCCTTTGTGAAAGTTTTATTAGTCCATTAATCATTATTCCAATGCAACATGCTTGCAAAAAGGGTCATAATAATGGATAAGAATAAAGTTGGTTCTGAGCATAGCTCGAAAGAACAAATTATCAAAAATAGTAAAGAAGGATGACAAAGAAGTTGATTGGGAATGTGTATCTTGGAAAAGAATGAAATATTTCAAGAACAATGAATTCAATATAAATAGTATAAAAATTGGGTGCCCCAGATATCGCAGCTTGAACTTCTTTGTACAATCTTTTTGAAGACCATTCTGAGTTTGGCATGTGTTTAGGAGATCTACAGTGCTTTGTCGATTCCCCAAGATGCCGCATACCCTTTCCTGTTGATTCAGGTATATCAAGATCACCACATGCCCGAATATTCGAGTTGCTCTGATCGCTTAATGCCCCATTCTGATCAATATTTGAGCCGCTCTTTTCGGGTTTTCAACTCAAATCCCCTTTGGTCTCAAGGCGCCCTTTGCGGGTTTTCACCTTGGCCTCTCCATTTTTACTTTTTTTATTTTCATTTTTCATTTTTCATTCGTTTTTTTTACTCAAAGTGCCCTCTACGGGTCTTCACCTTGGTCTTTTTTTCTTCTTTAAACGAAGTATTTCTTGACTGGATCTGAGTTTATAGGATTAGCAATCTTACTCAGGATCTGTGCTCCTCTAAAAAAGCTCTTCTTTACAACATAGGGACATTCCCGATTTGCCATTCATTTCCCTCTATAATCCTTTTGTTGAGGAAGGATCTTTTTCAACATCCAGCCCTCTCATGGAATTCTCTGAGACGACCCTATTTATTATGGGCTCGTATCATTTGTTTCTGGTACATCTGACCCTGATGAATAGCTTTTAACCTTTATCCTAGGTCTAACTTATCACATCACGATTGGATTCTTCCAACTCTAATACCCGTAGAGAGGAGATTTCAATAAGTAAATCTACTCAATCCCGTAAACCAAAGAGAACAAAGTTGCTCTGGTAGAAATCTTGATAGATGTTTGGCGAGCAAGGAGGGCAAATGGTGATTTCTCCTACTAGTCCTTGAAAGTTTTATTAGTCCATTAATCATTATTCCAATGCAACATGCTTGCAAAAAGGGTCATAATAATGGATAAGAATAAAGTTGGTTTTGAGCATAGCTCGAAAGAACAAATTATCAAAAATAGTAAAGAAGGATGACAAAGAAGTTGATTGGGAATGTCTATCTTGGAAAAGAATGAAATATTCCAAGAACAACGAATTCAATATAAATAGTATAAAAATTGGGTGCCCCAGATATCGCAGCTTGAACTTCTTTGTACAAACTTTTTGAAGACCATTCTGAGTTTGGCATGTGTTTAGGAGATCTACAGTGCTTTGTCGATGCCCCAAGATGCCGCATACCCTTTCCTGTTGATTCAGGTATACCAAGATCACCACATGCCCGAAGATTCGAGTTGCTCTGATCGCTTCATGCCCTATTCTGATCAATATTTGAGCCGCTCTTTTCGGGTTTTCAACTCAAATCCCCTTTGGTCTCAAGGCACCTTTTGCGGGTTTTCACCTTGGCCTCTCCATTTTTACTTTTTTTATTTTTCATTTTTCATTTTTTATTCTTTTTTTTTACTCAAAGTGCCCTCTACGGGTCTTCACCTTGGTCTTTTTTTCTTCTTTAAACGAAGTATTTCTTGACTGGATCTGAGTTTATAAGATTAGCAATCTTACTCAGGATCTGTGCTCCTCTGAAAAAGGTCTTCTTTACAACATAGGGACATTCCCGATTTGGCATTCATTTCCCTCTATAATCCTTTTGTTGAGGAAGGATCTTTTTCAACATCCAGCCCTCTCATGGAATTCTCTGAGATGACCCTATTTATTATGGGCTTGTATTATTTGTTTCTGGTACATCCGACCCTGATGAATAGCTTTTAACCTTTTTCCTAGGTCCAACTTATCACATCGCGATTGGATTCTTCCAACTCTAATACCCGGAGAGAGGGGATTTCAATAATTAAATCTACCTCAATCCCGTAAACCAAAGAGAACAAAGTTGCTCTGGTAGAAATCTTGATAGATGTTTGGCGAGCAATGAGGGCAAATGGTGATTTCTCATGCTAGTCCTTGAAAGTTTTATTAGTCCATTAATCATTATTCCAATGCAACATGCTTGCAAAAAGGGTCATAATAATGGATAAGAATAAAGTTGGTTCTGAGCATAGCTCGAAAGAACAAATTATCAAAAATAGTAAAGAAGGATGAAAAAGAAGTTGATTGGGAATGTGCATCTTGGAAAAGAATGAAATATTCCAAGAACAACGAATTCAATATAAATAGTATAAAAATTGGGTGCCCCAGATATCGCAGCTTGAACTTCTTTGTATAAACTTTTTGAAGACCATTCTGAGTTTGGCATGTGTTTATGAGATCTACAGTGCTTTGTCGATGCCCCAAAATGCCGCATACCCATTCCTGTTGATCAGGTATACAAAGATAACCACATGCCCGAAGATTCGAGTTATTCTGATCGCTTCATGCCCCATTCTGATCAATATTTAAGTCGCCCTTTTCGGCTTTTCAACTTAAATCCCCTTTGGTCTCAAGGCGCCCTTTGCGGGTTTTCACCTTGGCCTCTCCATTTTTACTTTTTTTATTTTTCATTTTTCATTTTTTATTTTTCATTCTTTTTTTTTACTCAAAGTGCCCTCTATGGGTCTTCACCTTGGTTCTTTTTTCTTCTTTAAACGAATTATTTCTTGACTAGATCTGAGTTTATAGGATTAGAAATCTTACTCAGGATCTGTGCTCCTCTGAAAAAGGTCTTCTTTACAACATAGGGACATTCCCGATTTGGCATTCATTTCCCTCTATAATCCTTTTGTTGAGGAAGGATCTTTTTCAACATCCAGCCCTCTCATGGAATTCTCTGAGATGACCCTATTTATTATGGGCTCGTATCATTTGTTTCTGGTACATCCGACCCTAATGAATAGCTTTTAACCTTTTTCCTAGGTCCAACTTATCACATCGCGATTGGATTCTTCCAACTCTAATACCCGGAGAGAAGGGATTTCAATAAGTAAATCTACCTCAATCCCGTAAACCAAAGAGGACAAAGTTGCTCTGGTAGAAATCTTGATAGATGTTCGGCGAGCAAAGAGGGCAAATGGTGATTTCTCATGCCAGTCCTTGAAAGTTTTATTAGTCCATTAATCATTATTCAAATGCAACATGCTTGCAAAAAGGGTCATAATAATGGATAAGAATAAAATTGGTTCTGAGCATAGCTCGAAAGAACAAATTATCAAAAATAGTAAAGAAGGATGACAAAGAAGTTGATTGGGAATGTGTATCTTGTAAAAGAATGAAATATTCCAAGAACAACGAATTCAATATAAATAGTATAAAAATGGTGCCCCAGATATCGCAGTTTGAACTTCTTTGTACAAACTTTTTGAAGACCATTCTAAGTTTGACATGTGTTTATAAGATTTACAGTGCTTTGTCGATGCCCCAAGATGCCGCATACCCTTTCCTGTTGATTCAGGTATACCAAGATCACCACATGCCCGAAGATTCGAGTTGCTCTGATCGCTTTATGCCCCATTCTGATCAATATTTGAGCCGCCCTTTTTGGGTTTTCAACTCAAATCCCCTTTGGTCTCAAGGCGCCCTTTGCGGGTTTTCACCTTGGCCTCTCCATTTTTACTTTTTTTATTTTTCATTTTTCATTTTTATTTTTCATTCTTGTTTTTTTGACTCAAAGTGCCCTCTACGGGTCTTCACCTTGGTCCTTTTTTCTTCTTTAAACGAAGTATTTCTTGACTGGATCTGAGTTTATAGGATTAGCAATCTTACTCAGGATCTGTGCTCCTCTGAAAAAGGTTTTCTTTACAACATAGGGACATTCCCGATTTGGCATTCATTTCCCTCTATAATCCTTTTGTTGAGGAAGGATCTTTTTCAACATCCAACCCTCTCATGGAATTCTCTGAGACGACCCTATTTATTATGGGCTCGTATCATTTGTTTCTGGTACATCTGACCCTGATGAATAGCTTTTAACCTTTTTCCTAGTCCAACTTATCACATCGCGATTGGATCCTTCCAACTCTAATACCCGGAGAGAGGGGATTTCAATAGGTAAATCTACCTCAATCCCGTAAACCAAAGAGAACAAAGTTGCTCTGGTAGAAATCTTGATAGATGTTCGGCGAGCAAGGAGGGCAAATGGTGATTTCTCATGCCAGTCCTTGTAAGTCTCAGTCATTTTTGCAATTTATTGTCTTGCAATACAGTGACAAACCGTGGTGTCTAATTTCGAATTGATTCCAGCTCTCCGCTATCGTGCTATCATTCAAGTTCAATGCATATTCCAATACCATCGGCATATGATGACATTAACGCATGAAGTAACCTCTATCCATTTGATGAAGTAATTAATGATCTCAATAGTGAAGTAATGCCCATTAGAAGTCCTCGATAATGGTGATGTCCATGCCCCATTTTGCTCAAAATTTGAGTCGCCCTTTTCGAGTTTTCAACTCAAAGCCACCTTTGGTCACAGAGCGCCCTTTGCGGGTTTTCACCTTGACCACTCCTTTTCTTTTTCCTTTTTCCATTTCCATTTTGACTTTGATTTTGATTTTTCTTTTTCTTCTTTTTTTTGTTTTTGATCTTGATTTTGATGATTTTTTTTTGAATTGGACCCGAACCCATAGGATTAGGCAAGTCCTTGTTATCCCTTTTGACCAGAACCAATATTTTTCTTGATAAAGTCTCCCACATAAGATCTCTCACTTTCATCTTGTATGCGAAAAACCTTCTTTGGTAACAGATTTCTTTCATAGAGCCTTTTGGGGCGCAACTACGACAGAAAACTTTGGAACTTAATCAAAGTAAAATCCAACAACATCTTGAAGGGATGGAAACTCGACTTCAAATGGGCAAAGTTATGTTGAGTCAGCGAGAAAGGCATTGCCCCGGCAAAGAATTGCATCATTCATACTGCAAATCTCTGACATCACACTGTTGTGCAGATTTTATTACCCGTGCTTAACCCGGGCATATCCTGGTATGATCATACAAAGACATTTTTGAACTCTAGAGGTAACTCAACAAGGTCTTGCTTCATCTTTGCAGTCAGGTCAATTCTAATCTTCACCGAGCTCACAATTTCTAATGATTCTTTGTGGGGTAGGATCTATCTGTCCTCTTGTTCAACCATCCTCAACAAGTCCAAAGATAAGCTACAATCTTTTTCATTTTCAAAGTCATGAGATCCCTCTAAACACATGCCCCGCCAAAAGGAAAATTTGGGTCCGTAGCAGAGTCATTCACGTAATTGATATTTGGGGACCCATAGTAAGTACCGAAGAATATACAAAAGAATGTATAAATTCATAAATAATTATTTGCACAATATGATCATGAATGAATGAATAATGTGGAAGAAAATCCAAAAGAATGAAGTAATCAATGATAATTATTCAAAAAGAATGAAAGAACATTGACTCAAAAATGATCGCATAGATGTATTTCATTAGAATAATAACGTTCAGACATTAGCCTATTTCACAAAGAAGTTCTCATTGCTCCTAGGCTAAAAGCAACGAGTACGCTTTGAATATTACTCTAAATAAGCTTTAAATGCTATAGGGATTTCTTTCGCAGTACAATTGCTTAGAACACTCTCAGGGTTATAAGGGCGGATATCTAACAAGGTCCCTTCTTCAGTTGCTTTTTCGTGAACATTTCCCACTCTTCTTTATGCATTGCATTCACTCCATTTATCAATTATGATTGGGTAATGGATTTTTTGCACTGGAGGAATCATCAAATTTAACGAAGCCCATACTGATAAGCCTTTCAATCACTTTTTTAAAGGCAATGCAATTTTCTACGGAATGCCCCGTCATTCCCGCATGATAATCGCATTGTGTGTTTGCGTAGTGCCATCTAGGGTACGGAGGCTGTGGAGGTTTTGAGTAGAGAGGGGCAACAATGTGCGCATCGAATAAGCTTTGATACAGCTCCTTATATGACATGGGAATTGGCGTGAACTGGAGATTCTCAATGCCTTGTTTCACACAAGATTCTTGTCTTGATGAACCTTGTTGACTAGCAACCACTTTCCTTGGCTAGTTCACCGTAATTGATTTGTTGTATGTGCTCACGTTGTTTACCTCATTTTCCTTTCTTCTCGAGGCTGACCTTTTGTTACGCTCTCCTGCTTCTATTTTCCTATTTCTTATGGCATTCTCAATCATTTCGCCATTCATTACTATATCTGAAAATCTTCTTGTTGCACTTCCCAACATGTGCGTGATGAACGGGGCCTTCAATGTGTTGATAAAGAGCATCGTAGTTTCTCTTTCTAGGAGCGACGGCTGGACTTGGATAGCGACTTCCCTCCATCTTTGTGCGTACTGCCTGAAACTTTCGCTTGGCTACTTTTTCATGTTTTGTAAAGTGATTCTATCAAGCACCATATCTGTCACATAACTATATTACCTCATGAATGCTTGAGCTAGGTCCCTCCATGAACCAATCTTGGTGCGGCTCAATTGATTGTACCATTTGGACGCTGTCGCTACCAAACCGTCTTAGAAGCAGTGTATTAGCAGCTGATCATTGTTAATGTAGCCAGTCATCCTTCTACAGAACATGGTGATATGGGCTTCGAGATAGCTAGTTCCGTTGTATTTTTCAAATTCAGGAATTTTGAATTTGGGAGGAAGTACTAAGTCTAGGACTAAGCTTAGATCTTTAGCGTCGATTCCCTGATTACTATCAGCGCTTTCCAAGGCTTTGAATTTTTCTTCCAACCATCTATACCTATCTTCCGATTATTTTGGCAATTCCGCGTTCGCCTTTCCTTCTTCAGCTGCTTCATCAAAATCGGGAATGATAGGATTAATTCAATTCTCTCCCGGGCTTAAACTTGATCCTCCTTGGAAAATCATGGGGATCATGACACCAGTTTGTAATTTTTGCGACATAATTGTGGCAGATGGTCTCCTTGGGTATATTTCAACTTGTACATTTGGTGGAGTAAAACCCGGAGGATATAATGGATCCTCATTACCTTCCCTAGGATTGTTCATAGGGCCCTTTCCCTTATCTACTCTTCCCCTCAGTAGATGGGTCAATTTAGCCATCGTATCTTTTTGAGCTTTGATCAATTTTTCCATCATGTCTTCTTGGATTTTATCTAGCCGCTCTTGCATTTGTACTTGTAACTTTTCTTGCATATCCTTTTGCATTTGCTCCAATTTCTCTAATCTTTGATCCATTTCCTTATTTTTGAAATGAGTACAGTAAGGATGTTTAGTTGGTTGGTTTTCCAGATTAGCTGAAATAAATTTACTCAGTTAGACTCTTTCAATAGGTTTATGCATGTGATGTCATGTAATGAGAATGCATGAAATGAATGCCTAAAGAGACGTTGATTCTGATTCAATTACATTTAGAAAACTTTACTAGAAGGTAAATTCCTTTACATAAAGCAGATGCATGTACGGCCTCGCCCTTATATTCTAAGAGACAACATCGATCTTTTTCTTCATCTGCATGTTTGAGATAATCTCGCCAATTTCCAATAGATGCCACTGCTAGTTCCTTTTCTTGATCTTGGTCGCGATCTATCATCTGCCCATCTTCATAAGGCTCGTTAGCTTCTTTAAGAGAGTTGGAGTGTCGAAGTCTCTTAGACAATCGCCTTGAATCCTTAGGCCACGAAGCAAGGTCACGAACTCTTTCATCGTTCTTCTTGCGTTTCTCAGAATATATTCAGGCAACCGTATTGTTTTTCACTTTATCAAGGAATTCGTTTTCCATGACAAGCTTTCTAATTTAGTAATTGGATTTGGATCAATATCTCTTCCATAAGATGCAAATGCAATGCATAACACAACAAGAGGGGTTAGTACAAAATAGAAGCAAACAAGGAAAACAAAAGTACCTAGTCGGGTAACCGCTAGGGATTTGGAGGGGCTCTACCTAGGATAGGTTCCTAAAGTCTTCTACATGTAGTTTGGCTCTAAAGTTAAGGTACCCGAACCAGTAAATTCCTCAATCTTCACCCATTATAGGCTCATACAGACCAAGTTCAGTTCAGGGGAATACATTTCCCTATGGCTGCACGGAGATGAAAATCTCACGAAGACATAGGTACGGATGCACTCCGAAAGTGATCCACTATCCTGCACGGAGGTGAAAACCTCACGAAGGAGTAGCTTCTCACTCCCACTTAAAAGGGTAAGACTAAACAGTCTTTATGCAATATGATGCCAAGGTATAAAACTCAATTTACTGTAATCATACAAACAAATGCCAAGAGAGGATCTTAATTTTTCAAATCAACTTTTCAATTTTCAATAATAAGACAAAAAACAATCAATTTTGCGGCTTGACTCTCTAAATCTCCCCAGCGGAGTCGCCAAATTATCGACAGCTATTTTATAAAAGCATAAAAATAGGGATCGACTTGAAAATGAAAATGGGAGTCCCCACCGATCTTTTAATGAGGTGTCATCGGATCACCTTGAAAATGATTTTAGGTCTACGAATTTTGAGAAAATAAGTTCGAGAGTCGATTACGTACAAGGAAGGGTTACCAACCTCGTAACGCCCAAAATTGGTACCGAATTGATTGTTTAATGTCTTAAGGTCAAAATTTTGGAAAAGATTTTAAGATACGATCCTTTGAAATTTAAATTTGAATAAACCAAATTGAATAGCAAGATGTACTTACTTTGAAAAAAATAAATTGCCATACTCAGTGAGTTAGAGTGCAACAATTCAATCGTTAAAATTAGGTATGTCTTTTAATTTTCAAATTAAAAAATCATGCATTTTGGGAAGGTTGTTCAGTCATTTAAGTCAAATGAGAAATCAGAATCCAGTAAGTTAGGTTTCGATTTCTCGAAGTTCTTAAACATTAAACATTGCCTTTATTTTAAAATTTAGGATAGCAGGATGCCGCATTCAGTAAGTTAGGATCCAATATTCTGAAATCCTAGATGCTTCATTTTAAAATTGTACGGTTTTAATAAAATAAGCACATGGCTATCTAAATTCATCGAGAAAAATTAGAATCCAATAAGTTAGGGCACAATTCTTTCGAGAATTATGAACGCTAGGCTTTTTTAATATGAAATAGAATGATAAAAGTAAAAAATTTAAAAGAAACATGTAATGTAAAAGATCAATGATAATTCAAACTTAAACTAAGAAGTAGCCGAATAAGCGATAAATAAATTCAAATGAAGTAACAACAATAATTTTACTCACATTATACATGAATTCACAATAACATGACATGGAATGAATAATGTTATAAAGCAACATTTTGAAACGAACCTATAACAAATAATATACACTTACTAACTTTACAAAAATAGTATAAAACATAACCATATAAATATATAAAAAAGTAGGAATTATGTAAATAAGTAAAAAATTTAAAAGAGGTAAATTACATGGGAATAAAATATATTTAAAATACATATGAAAATACATAAAAACATTAAAATTAATAATACGTAATATCACAACATTAGCTTATTTTTTTAAAAGAATATTTAGTAACCAATACATATTAGGAAAACATTATATAAGAAGTATTGCCATATAAATGTTTTATATGCAAAGTATTAAAAGGTAAATACAAAAACATAACAATATATAAGCTATCTCTGATCTACAAAAATATGTATTGATAAATGATAAATTAAATACTACTATATTTAAAAAATTTAGAAGAACGTATAGTGAATAAAAAACTAATGTATAATAACTTTAAATAATATAATTAATAATTTAAATAAGAGTACTATATTTTAAAAATATACTAATAATAAGCTTAAAAACGATATTAAATTTAAACATCAAAATAATGTTAGAAATAACCATGTCAAAATAATAATTAAATATATCTAACAATAAATAAATAAATAATAAATTACAACTAGATTTAAAAACGAACTAAATTATTAATTGAGTCAAATCTAAGGGACCAAAAGAGAAATTAAACGCAAAGGTTCAGACATTCAAGTCCAAACACTGAAAAAGACGTCACTTAACAGAGGACTTAAATGCAATCGAAATTAAATGCACAGTATAAATTTTAAAAAAGAAGAAACCTGAATTGAAACAACAACGAATACAGAAGGGCCTATTGCGAAAATAGATCGTTGAGCAAAAACGCGCGGATCCTTCCCTTGGGTCGGGTCACCGCGCGGGTCACAAACCTCCAAATGGCACCGTATTGCATGTTCATTTAAACCAAACAAATAAAAGGAAAGTAAAATAAAAAACGTTTCAGCCCTGGTTTCAAAACGGAAGAAACCCTTCCCTCATTTCCTCTACAAGGGTTTTGAACCCAGTCTCGCAGGCCACCAACAACGACCAGATCACCCTAGCGCCTTCTGTAACAGCCCAATTTTGGGGCTAGATGGAATAGTGGTTTTGGGACCACAAATCCGACAAGGAAAATTTTATTTTAAAATTATGACATGGGTTGCATTATGATAGGAAGGTTGCATGAAAATACTGATATGGTAAAATAAGGAAATAAAGTGATAAAAAGGGTAATTGAGTTATGTCAACATTGGAAAGTATATTATGACATATTAATCCAAGAAATGATTAAATTGCAAAAGTGATATAGAGGCGTGCGCGGACCAAGATCGAGTTGCCAAGTCACGAAAACTCCTACGAAAGCTCTAACGAACAGATCTGAAATCAAAACAAATAAGGAGATTAAATCTGGAAATTTCAAGATCTGGAATAAGAACCCAAAAATCAGCAAAATCTAATCAAGAATCGAAACACTTATGAAAGGGGGATTTTTGGAAGCCAAGAACTCGATTTAGCAATCAAGAAAAGAACCACTCTGCCGAATCTGAGAAAACAAACACAATAGCAAATTAATCTTAAAAAAATTCAGCAAATCAATGGGATAAAATTAGGGTTTTGGTCGGCAAGAAGAAAAGAAATAGAATCAAGAACCAAACGAAATTAAAAAGAAAGAAAACATGCGAATCTGCCAAGGAATTGATTCGGCCAAGAATGCCTAATTTCCAGCAATCAATTGATCCCCAAATTGAAAAAGATCCAATCGGCCAAACCCTAGGAATTGGGGACTTTTGGATTCGAATGTGTGCTGCCAATAGGAGAACAGCTTAAACGATGAGATCTTGAGTTTAATCATGGCTGGAAACACAAGCAAGAACAGCAAAAAGATTAGATAATGAATCGGCACAAGTAGGAATAAAGAAATAAATCGAAACAACCAGAAATAAAGAAAAGTCCTAAGAATCCTTGAATTCCCGAAAGAATTCACAAATCCCTTCAAACGGCTCTAATCTCCCCTCCAATGAATATCAATGGCAAGAAGAAGGTTGAAAATGGCTCCCACAATCCAAAGATTGTTA
The DNA here is from genome assembly GCF_007990345.1 of Gossypium hirsutum. NCBI lineage: Eukaryota > Viridiplantae > Streptophyta > Magnoliopsida > Malvales > Malvaceae > Gossypium > Gossypium hirsutum. The sequence continues at coordinate 28,995,515 of NC_053444.1, forward strand.
AAACAGCTTCTAAAGAAAGCTCAAGATAGAATTCTTGGAGAAAAACCCCAAAGAAAATTCTGCACTCAAACAAATCTGAAATTTGATAAAAATAACAATAATGAGATGTGTTTTACAAAGGGTGGCCGGCCAATGCTTATAAAGGCCCCCAACAAATCCTAATCTAATTAGAAAACTTAAAATTTAAACCTAATTAAGAGAAATAATAGAGAAATTTCGGCTGGCCACTTAAATAGGCTGTTTTGGGCCGAAATTTAACATGTATCCTTCCTAGAGCCTAAAATTTAAATTAACAATTCAAATGTTTACAAATTGGGCCCTTTGACATTTTTGGCCTGATTTTCAACTAAATATGCATAGATTTCTTGATTGGACTGGAATTTGTTTATTGGGCCTCGCCTTCAAGAATTTGGGCTCGTGATCCATCTCCTTCCGAAATTGGGTCGTTGACACTCGTAACGGAGATCCAATGCGTTTTGGTTGCAAGATTTGGTTTCTTGGACCAAGATTTCCAAGATTTGAAATCTTGATTTTCTTGATTCTTGAAATCTCTTCGAACAGCAAAATTGGGCCAAGATTCAGTTTCTTGATTTTCTTGAAAACAAGAAAGTGAATCTTGATTTTCTTGTTCTCTCGTGTATGCATCGAAGGCCTTGCTAACAAACTCTTGAATGGTCCCATTTAGTTTGGACCGCATTTTTCGGGCCTTTGATCTCGTTATTGGGCCCTGTGGCAATTTGAGCCCATCACTTTCTTGAACTTGGGTTGGGCCTTTGTGACTCGTATCAAAAAGTGAGAAAAGTTTTGTTACCCAAGAGTAAATACTCAAAATTTAAGGGGCTAAAGTGCAAATATGAAAAAGTTAAAGGACCAATAGTGTAAATATTTTAAGGGTGGAATAATCTAGAAACTAAGGAAGATGGATGAATTGGGACCAAATTGAATAGACGAAGGAATTATGAGGGACTAAATTGTAATTTTACGAAATTAAGTGATGACTCAATGATGGAATTTTAAAAGAACATAAAGGGCAAAATGGTCAATTAGAAGAGAGAGAAATATTGAAGGCAATGATGATGTTGGTGATATTTTAGATTAATTAATTAAATAAATATTAGTTTATTAATATTTTAATTTGATTTTAAATGATATTTATTATTTATTATTAATTTATTAGTATATATATATGTGGAAAGAAAGAAAAAAGGAACCAACCCATCATCTTCTTCTTCCATGCAACCAACGTGAGAAGAGAGAAAAGAAAGAAAGTTTTACTTTCTTTACAATTTGGTCCATTCACCGAAATCCACAATTTTCACTTAGAAATCAAAAAATTTTCATAGCCACCAAGAGAGAAAATTGACAAGGAGACTATGGGGAGCTAGAATATCAAGTTAGATTCAAGAAATAGAGGCTGGAGTAGAGAGAAAATCAAGTTAAAGATTGAAGTCAATTGAGCAATGTAAGAACATCATGATTTCAATATATTTTTGAGTTTGATATTATTGAAAAACTATGAGATTGATGTTAATGTAGGGTTTTATTATATAAGGTTATATGTTCTTGATATGTTAGAGAAGAGAAAATAAGAGAAAGTGTTGAGAAATAGTGTAGAGAAGGAAAATAAGAGTGTTATAGACTTAGTAATCAATATTTTGCACTAAAATAGTTTTGGATAACAGCATTAGGTTAACTTTGAAAAATCACCATAAATTGTGGCAATTGAATTAGAGGATGAATAAAACATGAAATTAAATCTTATTGAGTCTAGTTTCTCATAGAAGAAATTATGTAAGCAATAGAGTTTTAAATCATGAGATATAGTAAATTTTGTGAGACAAGGTCAGAATGAATTCGGGTTCCCCTGTTCTGACTTTGGAAAATCGTTAAAATTTTAAAAAAATAATTATAGGATAAAATTTATATAATTATAATCCTAGATGAGTCTATTTTCAAAGGAAATAAACAAAAACATCATCTAAATTCTGTACAATTAGATAATTCATTTTTAGTGAAGAGTGGTCCGGACTGTCAGATAGCGAAATAGGGGAAACTTTAAAGAATAAACTGTACTATTTGGATGAACCAAAAATTCTGAAAATTTTATGGTAATAATTTATGTGAGTCTAGTTTCATATAAAATTAACGGATATCAATTTAGAGTTCTGTAGCTCAAGAGATAAATAATTTAGTGACTATAACTCAAGTGGACAGCTTTCAGTGAATATAAATAAATGTGAAATTATAGATAATGTTACATATAAGCATGTTATATATATTATGGATGTGGAATGGAGAGGAGAAGGAGGAAAATATATGATTATTCAACTAGCATGAGTTTTTTTATTAAAAATGATCAATTTATATGTTTTAGGGACTAAATTGAATAAAGGTGAAAATTTAAGGGTAAATTTGTAAAAATGTCAAAAAGTGACCAAATTGCATTAAATGAATTTTTTTATTATTTAAAGTAGTAAATTGAATAAAATATTAATTTAGATCAAGATTTGGTGGAAATTCGAGAAAAATAGAAAATTTCCAAAATGTTCTTAAATTTTGGTATTTCTGCAATTTAGCCTAGTAAGTTCGTATGAACTATATTTTGTTTAATTTCAATTGAAATGAATGCTATTTGGTAATGAATATTATATATATGTGTGTTTTATATTGGAACTAAATTATTATTGGTAATATGTGTAGTTATTAGATGCTTTGAAATGATTATCGGAAGCTTGTTGGAGATATATTACATTATCCATTGGTTTTATCGGTAATTTTAGTTGATTTGATTCTGGTTATAATGGCGTGTATAAGTTAATTTGGTTAACATTAGCTCATTAATGTTTTGATTTTGATTGGTTATAAATATGAATGTTAGATAAAAATGAAATGTCTGAAAATTAATTAGTAAACTCCGGTAATGCCTCGTACCCTATTTCAGTGTCGAATATGGGTAAGGGGTGTCACATTTAGTGGTATCAGAGCTACGGTTTAGTCAATTCTCGAACCGAACATAGCATATGTGAAGTTTGGAATATACATGTCATTATATGACCTGTGATAGTGTGATATCTCCCGACCTTGATGAGATTTGTTTTACTTATAGATGGAGATACTTTTCAATGTAGCTAATTTCGATAATATTGAAAGCATTATGGGAAAAGTGTAAAAATGATATGCATGTATTTTGATGTTTTATGGAAGAATATGAATGTTTTGGAGTGTGATAAACAACTTGAACTAAGTGATTTTCGATAAAAAACCTAAAAGGACTAATTTGGAAAAGTTATAAAATATGCCATAAGTGTGTGAATAAGTGAAAATTTTGGATTGAAATTGTCATAAAATGGTTCCGCTAGTCCTAAAATGCAAGGAAATTGAATAAAAATTATTTTACGAGCCTAAGGGAAAAATCATAATTTTGTGAAACTTTAGGGGCAAAAATGAAAATTTTCCAAAGTATGGTTTTTGGACTGGAATGAATAGTGTGAATGTTATATATTTTAAATGTATTGTTATAAATCAAGAAAGACGATAAATTGAAATTGATCGATAAAAAGAAAAGTGAGAAAAAGAGAAAAATTCTCGAATGAACCTTCAGAATAAAAAGGGGATACGAATGAAGTGACAGAAATGATCACAATGTGTGGCACGGACTGTGTGTAGGCCACTATGTGAAAGTGAAAGTGATGGTCACGTGTGTAGTACTATGTGCAGGCTACTATGCGTACCGAATAGCTTTGATCACGTGTGTAGTACTGTGTGAAGGCTACTACGTGTATCGATAAATAATGGTCACATGTGTAGTACTAAGTGAAGGCTACTATGTGTACCAAGAAGCTTTGAGCACGTGTGTAGTACTGTGTGAATGCTACTACATGTATCGGTAAACTATGGTTACATGTGTAGTACTAAGTGAAGACTACAATGGGTACAAAAAAGCTTTGGTCACGTATGTAGTACTATGTGAAGGCTACTACGTGAGCCATAAAACTTGATCACGTGTGTAGTACTATGTGAAGGCTACTACGTGAACTGTAAAACTGATCACGTGTGTAGTACTATGTGAAGGCTACTACGTGTATCGAATGATAAAAATAATATGGGTAGTACTGTGTGAAAAGCTCAAAATATTTTTTTATACCGTCATGATGATGAAATATGAGTATGTGATCGGAATGTAATAAGTTGTAAAAAGAGATTGAAGTGATGAAGTTTGAGTTGTGTTATAAAATAAATTGTTATAGTGCTATCTGAATAAGAAATGTTGGAATAGAACAGATTTGGATAGTGACGGTGATGTTAGTTTAAAAAATCACCAAAAATTATAGAAATTGAGTTAGAGGTTGAATAATATATGAAATTGAAGCTGAGTGAGCCTATTTTCATATGAAAGAAATAGAGCAAGGAAAGGAATTGTATATTTGGGGATATTTAAATTTTATTGAGACAGGGTTGGATTGATTTCGAAATCCCCTATTCTAAATTTGGAAAATCACCAAAAATTGTACAAAAATAATTATGGCTTGAAATTTACATGCTTGAAATCCGTAGTGAGTCTATTTTTAAGAGAAAGAAACGAGAACATTGTTTGAATTTTTTACAGGGAGATAAGTAAATCTTAGTAAGGAGAGGTCAGGACTGTCAGACAGTCAAACAGGGGGAAAATTTATGGAATTAAATTTGGAGCCCTATAACTCCAGATAAAAATAAATTAGTGACCGTGACGCAGAAAATCAGCTTGCTGGAAATTGAATTGGAAGATTAAATTGAGTAGAATGCAGGAATGAGTACTTTCGGTAAGTGATGTGATTACATGTAAGACCATAGTTGGACTATAGCATCGAGAAAACGAGGTACTCAATTTTGTAAGACGTTCTCTAATTTGACAAATTGTGGTAAGTGTTAAGCAAATTTTATGTGATAAAATATATGAATGAACTATGTGGTTATGATAGAATTACATTGATGATGAAAGTTAAGTTATATATATATGTATTTATGAGAGTAAGTTAGAGGCTTTACGACCTCACCATCACCCCCTTATCAGTATTGTTTTATGATGAAATTTTTACGAGAATCATGTTGAATAAACTCATAAATGTGAACTAAAGAGTTCAGTGGTCAAATAATTAGTAAGGCAAACAGAGTTGAGCCTAGTGTAATAAATGAACTCAGTTTTTAAAGAAATATCAGATTGTTAGTGAATGGAATAATGTGAGGTCCATGATAGTAGAATTAGTGAAAGAAATGATAATTAAGTGGTAAAGATGCCTGTATGTGACGATTACAATCAAAATGAACATGATGATTTTTTTTCTGGATATTCTATATATATATTCTTTTATCCTCAGAGATATGTGTATAATTGTTCAGTTTCTAATAGAGTTCTTATGTTATGAGGATGTTAGCTAATTATAATGTCAGATGAAAGCTCTATTGGATTGGCCGGTTTGTGATCGGTTATTGTTCTGTTTTGCATGCATATTTAGAAAGTGTATTATTTTGCTACGATGAAATTCCAGAGCTAAAATGTGGTGATTCTAGTTATTTGCATGTTAAAAGAATGTTCAAAGATTGTGTGTTTGAGCCATATTTTCAACATGAAGAAAATAAAATTTTGATATGTTAATATTCGATAGCTGAAATCAACTCAATTGTTTTACTAGAGTGAACTGATTTATCTAGATTTGATTTGAGTTGTATGTATTTAAGCATGTGTATTCATGAGTATGAAGACGGGTAATCGAAATGAAAAATCTATATTTCAGAAAATATGATATAGAGAAATACTTATTGAAAAAAAAAGATATATGAGATTAAATTGATTAGTGATTCTGGAAAGTTAGTGAAAGTGTTTCATGAAGTTGGAAGTAACTTCTTCTGGTAAGATTTTCGAGGACGAAAATCCCTAAAAGGGGGAGAGTTGTAACAGCCCGATTTTGGGGCTAGATGGAACAGTGGTTTCGGGACCACAAATCCGATAAGGAAAAATTTATTTTTAAATTATGACATGGGTTGCATTATGATAGGAAGGTTGCATGAAAATACTTTTATGGTAAAATAAGGAAATAAAGTGATAAAAAGGGTAATTGAGTTATGTCAACATTGGAAAGTATATTATGACATATTAATCCAAGAAAGGATTAAATTGCAAAAGTGAGAAAAGTTTTGTTACCCAAGAGTAAATACTTAAAATTTAAGGGGTTAAAGTGTAAATATGAAAAATTTGAAGGACCAATAGTGTAAATATTTTAAGGGTGGAATAATCTAGAAACTAAGGAAGATGGATGAATTGGGACCAATTTGAATAGATGAAGGAATTATGAGGGACTAAATTGTAATTTTACGAAATTAAATGATGACTCAATGATGGAATTTTAAAAGAAAATAAAGGGCAAAATGGTCAATTAGAAGAGAGAGAAATCTTGAAGGCAATGATGATGTTGGTGATATTTTAGATTAATTAATTAAATAAATATTAGTTTATTAATATTTTAATTTGATTTTTAAATGATATTTTATTATTTTATTATTAATTTATTTAGTATATATATATCTAGGAAGAAAGATAAAAAGGAGCCAACCCATCATCTTCTTCTTCCATGCAACCAACGTGAGAAGAGAGAAAAAGAAAGAAAGTTTTACTTTCTTTACAATTTGGTCCTTTTACCAAAATCCACAATTTTCACTTAGAAATCAAAGAAATTTACATAGCCACCAAGAGAAAAAATTGACAAGGAGACTATGGGGAGCTAGAATATCAAGTTAGATTCAAGAAATAGAGGCTAGAGGAGAGAGAAAATCAAGTTAAAGATTGAAGTCAATTGAGCAAGGTAAGAACATCATGATTTCAATATATTAGTTTGATATTATTGAAAATGTATGAGATTGATGTTAATGTAGGGTTTTATTATATAAGGTTATATGTTCTTGATATGTTAGTGAAGAGAAAATAAGAGAAAGTGTTGAGAAATAGTGTAGAGAAGGAAAATAAGAGTGTTATAGACTTAGTAATCAATATTTTGCACTAAAACAGTTTTGGATAACAGCAGTAGGTTAACTTTGAAAAATCACCATAAATTTTGGAAATCTAATTAGAGTATGAATACAACATGAAATTAAATCTTATTGAGTCTAGTTTCTCATAGAAGAAACGATGTAAGCAATAGAATTTTAAATCATGAGATATAATAAATTTTGTGAGACAAGGTCAGAATGAATTCGGGTTCCCCTGTTTTGACTTTGGAAAATCATTAAAAATTTTAAAAAAATAATTATGGGATAAAATTTATATAATTATAATCCTTGATGATTCTATTTTCAAAGGAAATAAACGGAAACATCATCCAAATTCTGTACAATTAGATAATTCATTTTTAGTGAAGAGTGGTCGGAACAGTCAGACAGCGAAATAGGGGAACTTTAAAGAATAAACTGTACTATTTGGCTGAACCAAAAATTCTGAAACTTTAATGGTAAAAGTATATGTGACTCTAGTTTTAGATAAAATTAACGGATCTCAATTTTGAGTTCTATAGCTCAAGATATAAATAATTTAGTGACTATGACCCAGGTGGACAGCTTTGAGTGAATATAAATAAATGTGAAATTATAGATAATGTTACATATAAGCATGTTATATATATTAAGGATGTGGAATGGAGAGGAGGAGGAGGAAAATATATTATTATTCTACTAGCATGAGTTTTTTTTATTAAAAATGACCAATTTATATGTTTCAGGGACTAAATTGAACAAAGGTGAAAATTTAAGGGTAAATTTGTAAAAATGTCAAAAAGTGACTAAATTGCATAAAATGAATTGTTTTATTATTTAAAGTAGTAAATTGAATAAAATATTAATTTAGATCAAGATTTGGTGGAAATTCGAGAAAAATAGAAAATTTCCAAAATGTTCCTAAATTTTGGTATTTCTGCAATTTAGCCTGGTAAGTTTGTATGAACTATATTTTGTTTAATTTCAATTGAAATGAATGCTATTTGGTAATGAATATTATATATATGTGTGTTTTATATTGGAACTGAATTATTATTGGTAATATGTGTAGTTATTAGATGCTTTGAAATGATTATCGGAAGCTTGTTGGAGATATATTACATTATCCATTGGTTCTATCGGTAATTCTAGATGATTTTATTCTGGTTATAATGGCATGTATAAGTTAATTTGGTTAACGCTAGCTCATTAATGTTTTGATTTTGATTGGTTATAAATATGAATGTTAGATAAAAATGAAATATCTGAAAATTAATTAGTAAACTCCGGTAATGCCTTGTACCCTATTTCGGTGTCGAATACGGGTAAGGGGTGTTACACCTTCAACCTTCACCCGATCTCCAATGGCGACAGAGTGGGCGAAGTCAGGTGACCCCTAGTCCCTTAACCCTCTTTCGTTATATCGTATGCAACTTAAAAAATGATAGGATCACTTGCTAAGAAGCAAATACCGAGAGAAAAAACGAGAAAAAGAAACCACCTTTTGAGAAAAAAGGATCAATCGATCTTTGATCTCTGTTTTTTTTTTGTATTTCATTATGTATTTTTTGTGTATTTGATATAATATGCGTGTGTCCCTTACAGGTTCTGAAAAACGGCTTTATATAGCTGAAAATAAAAATGAAAAAGAAAATAAAAAAATCTGGAATTTTTCTTTTTTTACAATTGCTGTTTTTATTTTTTTGGTGCTGCGTTGTTTGCTTTTTTCGTTTGTTGCAGGCGTACGGAGCAGTGGACGTGGCAGATACAGAGGGTATGGAGGCGCACGTGAGAGCAATAGCCTGGCATGCGCGGACGAGAGGAGCTGCTGCGGCGCTGGGGTTTGCCCTAGGGTTTCAGCTTCTGATTTTGCATCGTTGGGCCAGTAATTGGTTATTGGGCTAGATTTTGTAATTTGGGTTGCTAGGGTGTATTGGGTTAGTGATCTGGGCCAAATTTTGTAGTCTGAATTGTACTAATTGGACTTTGAATTTATATTTGGAATTTATTTTTATTTATGCGGGCCTAGGCCAAAATTGGGCCTTATAGTTTTCATTAATAAAGTTTTCAACTCTAGGAGTTTGTTTCTTGTGCAAGATTTCTTGTTTTCATTAATAAAGTTTTCAACTCTAGGAGTTTGTTTCTTGTGCAAGATTTCTTTCTTATGGTTTTGAGAAGTAGTTTTCTTCTTGATTTACTTCAATGAGTCGTGGGAATCCATTCTTCACCCTTCAATTTGCCAAGGATTATTTCTTGGAGTGTTGATTAGAATCATTAATTGAGTTTTTTGGGATTTATATCTCAAAGGGTTCAATTGGATATTTATCCTTCTATCCATCATAACCATCGGTTTATTCAATCCATCTTCCACTTTTAAATTCCGTCTATTTATTTATTTTTATATTTTTATATTTATATTTATGTTTATTTTTATTTATTCTCAAATTTCTTCTTTTACTCTTTTTGACTTATTTATTACTAAAATTATTTATTTCTTTTTTTTGTCAAATCAGATCCAAATCTTTCTTTTTCGAGTCTAAAACTTGAATTTGATCCTTCTTCTACTTTCTTCGTTCATTCCATATCATTTGGTATCAAATTTGAGCGTTTTACGTGTTCTTTGTGTTCTTATAAACTGGTTTCCAGCAAATAACCTTAAAACAATTTATTTTCTTTTTACCCAAAAAGTTTTCAGAAAAAAATATTTTTTAGTGGGTAAATGTTTTTCAAATAATCTAAAATTTTACATACTGTTTCTTGGCACTATTTTATAGTATAAAAAAATATTTCCCACAAAAAAAGTGATAAAAAATATAGAAAAAAGAAAATACAAAAAAATAGGAAAATATTCTATGACTTGAATTTTGTATCGAAATTTTCCAGATTAGATCTACATTATTCAAGGAGACTCCAATTTAAATTTTGTGATTTTTGGAAATCAAAAACAGCTCGAACGAAAAAAAATTCAAGTTGTTTTCCATTATTTCGGGTTTTAGGTTGGGTAGTTTATTTTCTTTGATTCTAGCATCAAGTTTTCTTTTGTTTTAGCTTTTCTTTATTCTATTACGCATTCTAACACATTTTCACTTATTGTGTTAATAGGTACGAAAAGAGCTGCCTCTCCTTTCTCCGCGCAACTTACTTCTTTTAGAGTCGAGTTTTTCTTTGGCTTCTTAGAGCCTTAGGTCAACTTTGTTAGAGGGTGATCCCACATCTTTTTGAATATTGTTGAGTTTGATTACGCTGTAAAAGTTACAAGCGAGAAAATCTTAATTTCTTTTCTTTGTCTCTTAGAGGTTTTTTTTATTGCGAATTTATAACGATGATGTTTAATTTTCTTTGATCATTCTTTTCTGAGTGTTTTTTTATTTCAGCCTCTAATAATGGTATGCACACGTAATAAGGACGAGGAGCATGATCTATCCATAGTTACCATGGACCAACTTACAACAATGCTTGACAAACTTTGACAAGAATTCAAAGAGGCACAATAACGCTTGGAAAATAAGTTCACTACATTAGAAGCTCAAGTCATTCATCACGAAGCAGTCTAACAAAATTTCAGTCCAACTTTAGCTTGAATGGAAACTAACAATGATGATGATGATGATGAGTGTAAACGGAAAAATATATAGGATTTTTCCTATGTAATTTATCACCTTTTTACTTAAATCCATTGTTAAAACTAAGTAATTGTTTAATAAATTAATGAAATATGTGAAAATATGAAATTAAGACATAGAAATTATTAAAGTATGATTTTATGCTTTATTATATAGTTTTCACGCAATAAATGACTTATTTTATATTAATTTGAATATATTATATTTTTTAAGACATAATGTAACCGCCTAAATTTTGGGCTAGTTGTAATAGTGGTTTCGGGACCACAAATTCGACGAGAAAAGTTTTTTATTTCCATTATATTTTTATGGTCTATGATTTCACAAAATGATTTCGTGAAAATTTTGTTTGAAAATTTTGACGTTTGGGCACTCAATTTAGTCAAAAGGACTAAATTGTAAAAAGTGCAAAAGTTGAATTCTACATGTTAGAAGTGTTCAATTGTTATGAAATTTTAAATTGGAGGTCCTTAAATGGTAATTAGACCATTGGTTAACTTTTTGGACAAAAATGGACAATAGATAAGTGAAATAGGAAAATTTTAAGTTGGGAGCATTTTGGTCAATTATTAATTAAAAGAATTAAAAAGGCCAAAATAGCCAAAAATTTGTCCATCTTCTCCATGGTGAACGAAATCAGCAAGGGGGAAGCCATATTTAGGGTTTTCAAGCTTCCAATCTCCATAGTAAGTGATTCCAAGCCCCGTTTTAATTTTTTTTTTACGTTTTTTGAGTCCCGATAACTTGATTTAGCTTATTCTAGCAATAATTTAATCTAGGGTTCATATTTGGAAAAATACCCATAGGTGAAATATGTTTATTTTGATGTTTTATGGTAGAATATGAAGCTTTAAATTATGTTAAATAACTTTTGCTAGCCGATTTTAAGTGAAAATGAGTAAATTGACATAATCAGTAAAAATACCTAATGTTCATAAGTAAGTGTTAGAGTGAGAATTTGATGTTGCCATACAAGGGAAAAATGTTCAGCATGTCATAAAACATAAGAAAAAGGAATAAAGTTTAATTTTCGAGCCTAGGGGAAAAATCATAATTTTGTGAAATTTGAGGGGCAAAAATGTAATTTTTCCAAAATGTGATTTTTGGACTGGATTGAAGAATGTGTGTGTTAAATAAGTTAAATGTGTTATTATAAGTCAAGAAAGATAAGGAATTGACTTTGATTAGTGAAAAAGGAAAAAAATGAGAAAAAGTGAGAAATTTCCCGATTAAACATTCGGAATAAAAAGGGATACGAATGAAGTGACAGAAATGATCACATGTGTGGCATGGACTGTTTGTAGGCCACTATGCGAAAGTGAAAGTGATTTTCACATGTGTAGTACTATGTGCAGGCTACTACGTGTACCAGAATGATAGGTCGCATGTGTAGTACTATGTGTAGGCTACTATGCCTACCGGATGATACGGCCACGCCCCAAGTCACACCTAGCTCGAACAAGGAACCTTTGGAGCTGCCCCAAGACCCTATCACTCGATCGCGAGCCAAGCTTTTCAAAGAGGTTGTTTCGGCTTTAGTTGATAAAGTTTGGGGAGAAACCTTGGTTGGACACATCGAAGAAGCTTGGGCCAATTCTATGAGCTTTCCGTGCATTTTGTTGTGAGCTGAATTAAGCTCCATTTCAGCTCAATGAGCTCGAACCAGCTCAATTTCAGCTCAATATAATTTAGTCATTAATATAGTTGCTGAAATAATTATTTGAGTTAGTTAAATTAGTTATTTACAACTCAATTAATTTTCGTTGTTTAATTGGTCTTACATCTGGACAAATTTAATTATGCATGTTAATTGAGTTATTATTACATGTTATTAATTTGTCTTAATTTCTACCGCTTATTAATATGTTTTTATGCATGTTTTTAATGTGTCAACTTTATTACATGTTTTAATTATGTCCTAAGGTTGCCAAATTTAATGTGCAGAATTTTAGTGTCATTTGCTGCCAAATTAATGTGTCTAAAAATGTATTTGATTTATTGAATGAATTTTGTTGCAGGTACACTACACTTGGACGTCTTTGGTGCATGAAGGAATTAAAAGAAAGTACATGTAAGGGACGGCACATGCATGTTTGGGAAATTAAATTTGGCTGCTGTTTGAAGTCTCCTAGGTGACCATTCGGCCAAGGGAGTTGATGTTTCCTTCTCCCAAGCTGCCCATTCAGCCTAAATTATTCCTTTCACATTGCTGGGCAAATGTTCACACATAGAGGCTGTTCAGTTCAAGGCTTTCACACCTTAAATGGCTGCTCATTACCTCCTTAATTGCTGATCACTTTTCAGCAAAAGTTGCAATTTAAATGAGCTTATTTATGTACATTGGCCGAACCTAGTTCATCCATGCACCATCCAAGTTGTTCAAAATCCATCCATACATCTAGAAGCTATCCATTGGAGCTCCCATTCAGCCGAACCTTGCTAGCACCATTATTTGGGTTCATTTGCTAAATTCTTAAGAATGTATGTGACCATTCGGCTAGCTTAGGTGCTGCTTATAAATAGTTGAAAATTTCATTTTGTAAAAAAAATTTTGACATTTTGTTAATGAATTGCTGCCGAATTTGTGAGGTATTTTCTCTCAAATTTCGTTCGAGACCCGTAAGACTTATCTAGCTTCCAGTGGCGTCTTTCCGAGTCTTTCTGAACTTATCACTCCTTAAACCCAAGTGTGGCATTCACCCTTAATACCTTTGGTTCATACTTTCTTAAGTATCGGGTCAAGGTTTCCAAATTGCCAATTCTGACTCTTTTAGGTACTATAAGTTTCAGGTCAACACTCTTCTTTAGTGTTGGTTCATTCTTGACCTTTTTGAGCCAAATTGGTCTATTTCGTTTTAAACCATACCATTTCATACACATACCAAAAACTATTCCATTTTAATACCTAAACCGTAAACGACCGAATTCCAACCACATCTTTTCTATCCTAACATTACACATTATCCTCTTCTTTATACGAATCATCTTTCTTTCCGTAAACTCAACTTAGTCTATTTTCTTTTAAATTCTAAAACAAAGCATACTTCTTCGTTTATCGATCAGGCAACTAAATGACTCGGATTCATCACTAAACCGAGGTCGTATCACCGGATAGCTTCGATCACGTATGTAGTACTATGTGCAAGCTACTACGTGTATTGGATAGTGATGGTCACATGTGTAGTACTACGTGCAGGCTACTATGTGAATCGGATATCATTGATTACAAAGGGTGGTTGCTATGTGCTGATCCCTCCGGATATCATTGATTACAAAGGGTGGTTGATGTGTGCTGAATCCACCGTGTATCTATTATTATTCTAAAGTGTTCATCGAGAAATTGACTAAGTGAAAATAAATGAGATCATGTAACGATTAAGTGTGATTGAGTGATGAATATATGTGTGTAATTGAATTGAATAATGATTAAAAGTGAAAAAGTGAAATTATGAAAAAGTAAAATTAGCAACAAAACAGTTTTGGACAGTAACAATAGTGTGAATTTGAAAAATCACCAAAAATTGTGGAAATTGAATTAGAGAGTGAATAAGATATGAAATGAAATCTTAATGAGTATATTTTTACATAAAAGAAACAGACCAAGCAAAAGAGTTATATATTTTGAGATATTTGAATTTTAGTGAGGCAGGGTCGGATTGATTTCGGAATCCCCTATTCTGACTTTGGAAAATAATTAAAAATTGTACAAAAATAATTATTAGTTATAATTTATATTCTTAGAATTCTTAATGAGTCTATTTTCAAAGGAAATAAATGTAAATATCATCTGAATTCTGTACAATGAGATAATTCATTTTTAGTGAAGAGAGGGCAGAGATGTTGAGCAGTGAAACAAGGGTGACTTTAAAGAATAAACTGTACTAATTAGCTAAGCCAAAAATTATGAAAATTTTATGATAATAATATATGTGAATCTAGTTTTGGGGAAATTAATGGAACTTAATTTGGATCTCTGTATCTCCGGATAAAAATAATTTAGTGACTATAACTCGACTAGATAGCTTTGAATTTAAATATAAGTGAATAGTGAAATTATGTATAATGCTATTTAAGCATGTTATATACATAAAGGATGTGGGATGGAGAGGAGGAGAAGGAAAATAACGTATATGAATTGTGTATAATTGGTTAAATGTCTAATTATAATCGATAAATGTTGAAATAGGAGTGATGCTTATATTGGTGCATTACTGGTCATGGTAAGCTCATGAGAGAAAATAAAGTTTCATAGCAGATGTGTGTGGTATATTTGGCATGAAATGATGTCATGAGTGGCTCATGAATTAACTCATGTTGGTAAGCCGATGCATAATTATAGTATTCAAATATATACATATTTGCAATATTTTGCTATGTGTTCGGAAAAAGGGGAATAAATAGCATACTGAAAATTCGGCCATGGTGCTAGTTTATGTTAAAGGAGTGTTTTATGGCATATCTTAAGTAATGGAATGTTATGAATTTTGAGATTAATTTGCTAGTCAAATGAATTTTGAGATTAATTTTTTGGCATATTTTAAGTAATGGAATGTTATGAATTTTGAGATTAATTTGCTAGTCAAATGACAAATGAATTGATTACGTATTTGTAATTTTGACATATGCTTGGTATATGAAACGTAATAATATATGCTTGAATAAACTTTAAGTATTCGAATGACATGGATTTGATGGTGATAAGATTCGAACATTGAATTCATGAAGCACATGTGATGTATTATTGTTGTGTGATAGCTTGGTTCGAGAAATTGGTTAGGTAAATGGTAAGTGAAAGCATTTATGGATATAGAAGAAAATTCGGGGTGAATATGAAATTTAGCTCAATTAAATGATTTCATCAATTAAACATTGTGTATACCAGAATGTGTTAGTGAATTACATATTCGTAAATTGACATTCAAAGTTCAGTTAGTGATATATGAAAATAACATGAAAAGATTTATGATTGTGATTAATATTGATTCTGACTTAAAGTGGATTCTTCAATATTGGATTGATTTAACAGATATATTGAGCATATGAATAGGTATGTATTGGGCCTCGTAAACCTTAATTAGCGACTCGAAGATAATAATTTAAAAGTTATTAATTTGGATCAAATTTTATAACTTGGTTTAATATGTTTATAAGTGTATTTATTATGGTAATGCCTCGTACCCTATTCCAGCATAGAATACTGGTAAGAGGTGTTACAATGTGACATCACCAGATTCGGCCCTAATGTTTAGGCCGGGTTTGGGGTGTTACACATAAAGTGGGTCATGCATGATTAAATTAAATAATAAAATATAAAATTATATTTAATAATTAATTTTAAAATATTTAATTAATAATTTGGGTTTTAATTAATTAATTAAATTGGATAAATTTAATTCTTTGGTCCTCTAACTTGTTGATTTATTTTGGACAGGTCTGATAGCTTTGCTGGATTACAAAACCGTCCAAATTGGAGACCAAGTCAGCCCAAAATTTGGCTGCACATGGCTGCCCATAAACCACTTTTTGGTTTAATTGCACAAGGTCCTTGAAAAGTTGAAGAAATTAGAGATTTACCTGAAGATTTGCACTTGACCGAGTCTTAATCCTGAGTTGTTCTGGCACTCAAATTGACCAAAAATCTAGGAAAAATCAGCTGCACTTACTAAAATTATAGCCGGCCACCCATGAAAGATGCTTCAAAAGATGGAAACTTCTATTTTTAGCAAACTATCTCTCTCCTCACCTATAAATAAGACCCTCTTATTCATTCATTCATCATCCCTTAAGCATCCCTCAATCATTCCTCATTCATTCTCATCATTCATCATTCTCTCTTTTCTCCAAATTCTCTTAGCCTTTTCCATTCACACGCCTAACATCATCTCTTCATAGAGATTTTAGCAATTAAGCCTCTTAAAGAACCCTTGGTCAGCCACCTTGGAGAGCCATCAGCAAAGGAGCAAAGTAAAGGAACGAAGGAGCCTCGTCAGTCAGAGTCTTGGGTGATAGCCACTCTGAATTTGGTTTAGTCTTCATTTTCTTTAATTTAATACAAAGATGTTTGCTATGTGTTCTTTGTTCTTGTTTACAACAATGTTAGCTTAATTTTATATTTAAGCTAGGATGATTGCTTTGATTAAATAATATTTATTTGATTCATGCTTATAATGTTTGTGCCTCAATCGATCATGTTTTCAATTAAAAACAAGTTTGTATTTCGTTCATACGTGATTGAAATGCACCTGAATTAGCTAAGCGATCCTGACCAGACGACAGCTAATGGACACATAATTGAAATGTGCATGCTCAATTTAGATCCTGACCCGATTAAATTGAAGGTTGCATAACAACTCTGACCAAGCTCTGTTATCTGCATAGTTTTTAGATTTGTGTGATTAAATTGTTTCAAACCTGACACATCCCTATTACCTCACACGAATGCTAAGAAAACCTTAGTAAATAAGGATTAGTAAAATGCGTATTTACTAAGTAAAGGATTCCGAAGGACCTAATGTGGTTTCCAAACTCATGAAAGATCGAGTTAACATGGAATGTTTTTTCGAATGTTATTAAGCATGTTAATAAATTGAGTTTAATTAAAGTAATTGTCCTAGTTTATTTATGTTATAATTGTTGCAAATTGTGTTTAATTTTACTAAAATCTATTCCATTCATATAGTTTGCATACTTAGGATAATTTGCATTAGGGATCATTGCATTTAGTTTAACATATTTTAATCACCACTTCTCAACTATATTGTGTTTTTATTTACGAAATTGTTAAAATAATTTTAGAAATTAAGCGACTTAGCACAAATACAATCTCTGTGGAGATGATAACTCGATACTTACTTATTACTTGATAACGACTGTGTGCACTTGCACAAACCTACGTGTTACAATGAGCAACATCTTCACCATGATGATAAGACTGATGATTGTGATGATGGTTATGAGCCGTGACAATCTTCTAGACGTATTAAACGTGGCTCGCATACTTGTGATGCAACCTCTTGTACTAGTTCTCGTAGCCACTTTTCTGTGAATAAACCAAAATTTAGTGTTCCACCATTTAACAGCAAGCATGATCCTGGTGCCTATTGTGATTAGGAGAATAAAATTGAGTTGCTATTTGAATATTGCAACTGTTTAGAGGAAGAGAAGGTTCCATTAGCTACCTTGGAATTCTCTGACTATGCTTTAAGTTGGTGGACTCAATTATTACGATCCCAACGAATGAACCATGAGAGATCTATTGACTCATGGGATGATTTAAAGTGAATCATGTGAAAATGGTATGTACCACCTCACTACTATAGGGACAACAAACAGAAGCTTCAAAATCTTGTTCAAGGTAATAAATCTATTATGAAATATTTTCATACAATAGAGATTTTGATGCAACGAGCTGATAAGGATGAGAAGGAAGAAGATACTATAGATCAATTTGTAAATGGGTTGAATGAAAATATCACTAAGATTTTAGATCTTCAAACTTTTATTGATTTGGACAAAGAAGTTTAAAAAGCTTGTACGATTAAAGAATGATTGAAACGAAAATCTAAAAATTGTTCATGGGGTCGTGCGTCTAATTGGGGTACATTGACCTTTACCTTTCAGGGCTCAAAATTTATTCCACCATAAGTGAATCATCTACCTCAATCTAAAGGCGAACCTAAGTGACTTAGTTGGAAATATGGGGCACCCCTTAAAAATATTTCCTCTATTGTACAGATACCTTCTAGTACTTCTTCTAGACCTATTTCGAATCATTATCGTGATGTTAAATGCTACAAATGTAATGACAACGGACATTATGATCGTGATTGTCCCAATAAAAGGTAATATTGATAAGTAATGATGGTACCCTTATTTCTAATTCTGAGAATGATGATTTAAATGCTACTAATGTTGTTTGTGACTATGCTGACGAGGAAGAATATGAAGAGGTTTTGGAACCTCCTATTGATGAGAAGGATTTCCTTTAGTCTCATTGTCTTGTAGTGCGACAATCTGTTAGTATTCAAGTAAAAGACGATTCTGACGATGTGCAATAGACTAACATATTCCACTCCAGGTGCTTGATTCCAGGAAAGTTGTGTTCACTTATTGTTGATAGTGGTAGTTGTGCCAATGTAATGAGTAGTTTTTTAATGGATACTATATCTTTACCTTGTCAAAGATACCCTAAGCCATATCACTTACAATGGATTAATGAAGGTTCAGAAGTTAAGGTAGTTAAGCAGTCCTTAAATGCACTCAAAATTAGGAATTATTCTGACGAGATTTGGTGTGATGTAGTTCCCATGCATGCTGCCCATTTGCTTCTTGGTAGACTATGGCAATATGATCATTGTGACTCCCTAAAGTGACCCTAGTCGGAAAGCGATTTCAGGACCGCTAAACCGAGTCACCAAATTATTTGAATGTGATATTTATTGTCTAAAATATGTGATTATGAAGGTGTGAAAGTTTTAGGCTTCGATTTAGTAAATTGCATGTGAATTTAGTCAAAAGGACTTATGGGTGACATTTTTGAAATGTGATAGGCTAATCTACAAGGACCTAATAGTGCATGTAATCAAAAGGGAGGACTTGCATGTCAATTTTCCCCCCTAATATGTAGTGGCCGGCCATGACAAGTATGGTAGACCAAGTGTGATGGGCAAGAACATGTCATAAACATGTTAAGTTAGTGTTTCATGGGAAGTATGATAAAATAAGGAGCATGGGAATAAAATAATGAAAGGGAATATGATGAAAACAAAAAAAAAAGTGTGTGGTTGTTCCCCCATTTTGCCGAAACTAGAAAAAAAAAAGAAAGGCTTCATCATTTGGTTCTTCTTGGCCGGTTTGAAAGGAGGAAGAAGAGAGGTTTCGGTCACCTTGAGCTTAAGGGGAGGTTAGTATGTTGTGTTAAATTCTTAAGTTTTAAACTTGTTTCTAGTTAATTAGCAAATTTCTTACACAAACCATGGCAAATTTTCGAAATCTCGGTGATGGCTTGAGCATTCGGTTTTGGTTGTTGAAAGGAATGAGTTGGAGGTTGGATCATGTTAAGATTCGGCCTTGTACATAAACATTAAGAGTTTGATGTTTTTGCGATTTTTGGAAGGTAAATAAGGTTATACACAAGATAAATACTAAGATTTTGGTTGACTTGTTTTAGTGAGGTTCGGCCAAGGACCTTATGTTCAAGTTTATTCGGTTTAAGTAGAGAAAACGTGACGGGTAGATATGAAGTAATGTGTATATTGGTTCGGCTGCTAAGCAAGGAAATAATTGTTAGTAACATAGTATCTATGCACTTATGTATATATATGTATGTACAAATAACCTATTTAGCTATGGATATCTAAGGTGTTAAATAATGAAATTCTTGATGACTTGGGTTAAATAGCATTCGGCCAAGGACTATATGGGCTTGTTAATTCGGTTTAAGTGAAGAAACTATGATAGAGAAATATGACTAAATTGTGGACTTTGACAATTTAAATGATGCATTTGACTTGTGTACCGACCTAGGACGATATGTGTTTCTATATGAAGTTAGATGGTGTTGATGAAGTTCGGTAATGCATGATGTTTAAATAGTATTGAGCAAGGTCATTGTACTTAAATTGTATGACATACATGTATTGAATGGAATTGCCCAAGTGAAAATATTAAATGAATTTATTTGTTTAAATTAAGCTCAAGAGCAAAGGGGATCTAAATCCAATAAAGGGAAGGAAAAAGTGGTCGAATAGCCATCGGAATCGTTCGACAACATCCGAGGTAAGTTTTAAGTGATTAAATGTTGAGTAAATTCAATCATAATAGGACATAATGAGTTGATTTAATAAGATATGATGTGGCCATGATATGTCTTAAACTCAAATGGTAAGTTCATATGTGTTTGGACTTGGAAATTTAAGAGCAAATTGTAATAATTTGCTTTGGACAGCAGCAGTAACGTGATTTTAGAAAATCACTATAAATTGTTGGTGTGGAATTATAGGCTGAATAAAATATGTAATCAAGGCTTAATTAGTCTAGTTTCTTATAAAAGAGACCTTGTGAGCAAAGAAATTTCCTATAAAGAGATATTTAAAGTTGTGTGAGACGGTGTCAGAATGACTCGGAAATCCCCTGTTCTGTTTTTAGAAAATCATTATAAATTGTAAAAAAATGGTTATAAGATAAAATTTATATGCTTAGACTCCTTAATGAGTCTAGTTTCAAATGAAATCAAATACAACACATTTTGAATTCTGTAAAATGAGAAATTTGATTCGTAGTGAAGAGTGGTCAGATTAGTCAAACAGTGAAACAGGGGAAACTTTAAGAAAAATCTGGTATTGATTGGCCAAACCTAAAATTCTAGAAATTTTATGGATGCAAGATATACGAGTCTATATTCAGGAAAAATTAACGGCAAGTGATTTGGAGTTTTGTAGCTCCGGTTATAAATAATTTAGTGACCATTGCTCAGGAAAACAGCTCGTAGTGAATATGTGATTTTGTTGTAAACATGGATAAAACTTGTTTTAGTTGCTCATAAGCTATTGATTAAACCCATACTTGAATTCTAAATCGTGATATTGTAAGCTTATGAGTATTCGAATATGAAATGATAGTATGGCGTAAAATTGAATTATTCATTGGAAAGTGATGGATGTAGATTCGGCCAAGACCAAGTCTGTACATGATAGTATATGTGGTATGTGAAGTATATTTGAATAAATGTGAAAGTGTATATATGTGATAAGGCCTAATGGCCGATGTGATGAATGTGAAAGTGTATATATATGTGATAAGGCCTAATGGCCGATGTGATGAATGTGAAAGTGTATATATGTGATAAGGCCGAATGGCCAATGTGATGAATGTGAAAGTGTATATATATGTGATAAGGCCGAATGGCCAATGTGATGAATGTGAACATGTGTATGTGTGATAAGGCCGAATGGCCAATGTGATGAATGTGAACATGCACATATGAGATAAGGCCGAATGGCCAATGTGATGAATGTGAACATGTGTATGTGTGATAAGGCCGAATGGCCAATGTGATGAATGTGAACATGCATATATGAGATAAGGCCGAATGGCCAATGTGATGAATGTGAAAGTGTATATATGTGATAAGGCCGAATGGCCAATGTGATGGATGTGGAAGTGTATAAATGTGATAAGTCCCGAAGGGCAATTGTGTCAGTACTATATCCGGGTTAAAACCCCGCAGGCTTTA
This sequence comes from Gossypium hirsutum, assembly GCF_007990345.1. NCBI lineage: Eukaryota > Viridiplantae > Streptophyta > Magnoliopsida > Malvales > Malvaceae > Gossypium > Gossypium hirsutum. Next base: position 29,017,370 of record NC_053444.1, read on the forward strand.
TGCGAGAATATTATCCTGATTAATGTCCGTAGGCTTCATGCTCGTACTATATCCGAGCTTTAAAGACCCGACGGCTAAATGCTAGGATTCAAGTAAGACTTTGATATTGAGTATCTGCATTAAGTTACCATCAAATAAGTATTATGTATTCAAGATGTTCAGGTACGTATTACTTACTCATCGGTGGAGTGATTTCGAGGTGAATTATCAGTATCAAAGAGGTAGGTAAATGTGATTAATATTATAACTCCAAATGTGAGAATGATCTAATTGGTATTGGTATGTTTGTATAATAAAGTATGCGATGAAATATTCTTATGTATTAGTGCATATTCTGCCCAAAAGCCTTATGATCTGAGTATGGGTTGGGTTGAGCTAGATGTGCCAGTACAAGGTAAGGATTATGATTTGTAAGCTTACATATATGTGATAAGGAATATGTTGGTTCTTTATGTGCCTATGGTAATTTAGTACTTGTCATGTTGAAATACTTAAAAGTATGGATGTGATTATGAACAAGTGGAAAAGATTATTGAAAGTTGAAAATCGATGAAGAATGTGCTTTGGAAATATTTGACCATCTAGGTCATTATTATTCGAAAGTATATATGTGGCAGCCAAGTGTTGCGTTTAATGATATTATAGATCGAGATGAAGCTCTAGATTAACTTCATCGAACAGTTGAAATGAATGACCAATGATAGTGATTGAGAACACTTTGTTTTGCTTAAAACTTACTAAGCATTAAATGCTTACTTCGTTCTTTGAATCTCTGTTTTATAGATTTTGGTTCGTCAGCTATCGGACTCGGGATTATTGAAGTCGAAGTCGCCCACACTATCAAAACCCTTTTGGTACACTTTTGGTTGAACTCTAAAAATGGCATGTATAGGACTACCCTTTTGTTGTTGGTCATGTACCCTTCGGTTTTGTATAATTTTGGATAGCCATGCGAAAATGGCTTATATATGTTTGAGCATAATGTTATAATCATTTGGTATGGATATGGTTATTGAGAGGTGTGGATATGCTTAACAAGGATTAGCCATGGGAATGGTTAATCACTATCATAATTTGTACTATTTATGCTAAAAGGGCTAGTTGAATCATGGAAACTATGAAATAGGTAAAGTCTACCTTAAAGGCAGATGCTGACAGCAGCAGTGATGTAGATTTGGAAAATCACTAAAAATAGTAGGAATGGAATTAAATAGTGAATAAATTATTTAAATGAACCTTGATGAATCCACCTTCATATGGAAGAAACTAAACGGTCATATGAGTGGTATGTTAAGAGATAATTAGGTTTTCGTGAAACAGGGCCAGAACAGTTTCTGGATTCCCTATTCCGACTTTGGAAATTCATTATAAATTAACCAGAGATAATTAGGAGTCATGACATATATGTATAGATTCCTCTCTGAGTCTAGTTTCTATAGAAACAAACGGAATCAGTATTGAAGCCCTGTACAGGGAGATATCCAAATTGTAATGCATGAAGGTCAGTGTAGTCGCACCCTGTAACAGGGGAGACTTTAACTAATAAACTGTACTAATTGGCCCGACCAAAAATTCTAGAAAACAATATGTAGATGGACATATGAGTCTAGTTTCAGGGAAAAATCACGAAACTGATTTTCGAGTTGTGAAACTCAAGATATGATTTTTAAGGTGACAGCGACACAGTTAGCCAGCTGTCTGGAAATTTTTAAAATGGACTGCGATAGTAAGCGAATTTAGTCTGTGAACCCCTCGTGTCCGACTCCGGCAACGGTCTCGGGTACGGGGCGTTACAATCATAATGTGGTGCACCATGGCAAATTGAATCGTTACTCCCTTGTGTTTAAAGGGAAGAAATTTACTCTGGCCTTTTTGGATCCAAAAGACGTACATAATGATCAACTCAATATGAAAATTTTTTACGAGGGGGTTATAGGGAAAAAAGATATAATTGAAAAGATAGAGAGAGAAGAGACCATTAGTGATAAAATTCAAAATACAACTGACCCAATGGTGAGTGAACCCTCTAATGGTAAAAACAAAGTGTGAAATTTATTTACAAAGTTTTCAACTCTAAGAGTTTTTTTCTTGTGCAAGATTTCTTTCTTGTGGTTTTTAGAAGTAGTTTTCTTCTCGATTTTCTTCAAAGAGTCATGGGAATCCATTCTTCACCCTTCAATTTGCCAAGAATTATTTATTGTAATGTTGATTAGAGCCATTAATTGAATTTGTTGAGATTTATATCTCAAAATGTTCAATTGGACATTTATCTTTCTATCCATCATAATCATCGATTTACTCAATCCATTTTCTACTTTTAAATTTCGTCTATCTATTTATTTTTATATTTTTATTTTCATTTGTTATTTGTTCTCAAATTTCTTCTTTTACTATTTTCGACTTCTTTATTACTAAATTTGTTTGTTTCTTTTTTTTCCAGATCAGATCCAAATTTTTCCTTTTCGAGTCGAACAACTTGAATTCGGTCCTTCTTCCGCTTCCTTCGTTCTTTCCCTATCACGACCCTAGGAAGTAATATAGGTAAATAGGCTGAAAGGGTAAGTCTACCGAGCACCTCATAAGTTATCCTGGTTTAAACTACGAGGTTGAAAGATAAGTAGGTTTTCACCGATTAATTAATCAGTTAAAAGTCGAAAGGTAATAATTTATTAGTTATTAGCTAATTCACTAAAACCCGAGTTTTGAAGTTAATTAAAAACACTAAAACAATTTAATCTTCTATCTGTTAATTGGGATTTCATCGTCTGTCAATTTTTTTAGTAATTTTATTTTATTTTATCACTTTAATTTTTATTCTTAATTATTGTTATATGATTTTCAGTGATTACTGTTTAAACCTGTTGTTGTAGAAGATAGTTTTAGATTTAGTCCATCCTCCCTAGGGTACGATCCTCGAAGTACTTCCTATACCCCACTGTACAAGACTATATTACAATTTGATCGGTATAATTGCGAACATTGCTGCTTTAAGTTAATATTTTTCTACTAGAGTATTTCTAGTCCAAGCGTTCGTACATTTGGTGGCGATCAATTTGTCAAAAAAATTAGTCTCAACACTATTTTTGGCAAATACTTAAGAAAATATAGCGTGTAGTAAACTCAAAAAGTTTCAATACTACTCTCTTCTTCTTCTTTTTTATTTTAAATACCCACAAGAGTTAAATACCCACAAGAGTTTCCTTGTAATATATTTCAAAATTTTGCTAACATTAATCGCACCATGCAACCCTAAATGATGGAAATTCAAGCATAGTACAAGAGAAGAGTTGCTCACATCTCACACATATTTTAGTCTTGTTATAGTAATGGAAATGAGTACGAATAAATCTGCCTAAAAGTCAAACATTTCAAGAGAAAAGTTGCTCACATCTCACGCATATTTTAGTATTCGTTGCAAAATTTTGTATCCCTTAGATTTTTGGGTTTTGTATTAGGGATTTTTTGAATTCGTTATAGATTTTATTACTCCATATAAATTTGTGAAAGCTTTAAAAATATATTATCTTTAACGGGTACCAAATACCCTAAATCAAATAGCAAAATTTCTTACGTATAAAAAAATTTTTAACCAAATAATAGATGATTTATCATGGATTCTAAAATAGTAACCAAATACCAATTTTCCTTTCAGGTACACAAATGCTGTTACCCATACCAACATCTTTAACATAATTCCATAACTTCTAACTAATACGAAACGTATACTAATATCTATATTGTTAGCAATATCTCTAACCAAATACTAAAATTTTTAGCAAAGACTTGGTTTTTTAACTGATAAAGTCATTTTCTTCTTCCCTCACCCGAATCTTCCAAAAAATTAATCCCACCACCTTTTTTGGGGGGGAAATACTTGTGAAAATATACCGTTTCTAAACTAAAAGAGTACTCTCTTTTTATTTCAAAATTTTGCTAGCACTAATATCTCACGACACAACTGAAAAAAGATGAAATCCAAGCATAGCAAAGGAGATGAGTATGAATAATGTGCCTTAGAAGTCAATAACCATATTCAAATAGATTTTGTTATTCAATGTAAATTTGTGAAAGCTCTAACAAAATACCATCATTTTTAAAGGGTAACAAAGTCTTTGACCAAATAAAAAAATTACTTACGGATACCAATCTCACAAAGCAAATAGCAATTATTTCTCACCAATACTAAAATACTAACCAAATACCAAGTTTCCTTTCAGTTACACAAATTTACACAAATATCGTTTTGCATACCAATATCTCTCATGTATATTTTGGTATTCGTTACAAAATTTTGTATCCTTTAAATCTTTAGATTTTGCAATAATGATTTTTGAATTGATTAATATATTTCAAATTTCCTAATGGTAGTCCAAAATATTGAATGGAGAAATTGATTATTAATTTTGCTTTTAGTTTGAGATTTCCATATAGCACTACAAATTTTGTTATGGATTTAAAAAAAAACTAATTTCTATTTAATTTATTTAAAACTTATATAAAATATTTAAATCCCAATTTTTAAAATATAAATTTAATTTTCTCTTTATTTTCAATTTTTAGAAGTCTATATAAAATTCTATATTTTTATATATTTTTATAATTATATTTAAATATACCAATTAAAATTTCAAAAACGGTTACCAACTTGATACAAAAATATTTAAAATAATTTTAAATTGTAATTTTAAAAATGTTTTAAAATATTTTTAAAAAAATAATTTAAACAATACTTTATATCTTATTTTTAATATGTTTTTAATATGCGCAGAAAATTCTATATATTTACAGTATAATTGTTCAAATTACAAAAACGATGGGAAACAAGAAATATTGTTATATGTTGAAAAGATTGTTGTATGTTAAATTTTTGTTAACAGTTAAAAAATCTTAATCTAATAGTGAGGATTCACGCACACCAAATTATCTAACCGCACGTAAACCTTTAGAAATATTACTATTAATCTATCAGTGGTTGAATATGTAAAAACTTTTTCCTAAATTTTTGTTTTGAGCTCAGAGCACCACCTCTAGACCAAAATCTCATGAATACTTAATGTCTAATTTCAAAAAAAAAATTATTATTATTTATTTATTTTTTATCTTTTTAACCTTTAAACTTGTATTATTTATCAAATCAAGTTATACTACGTTAATAATTAATTAATTTTTTAGATAGTAAAATTCAAAAAAAATTATAAATACTTTTTAAAAAAGTGTAAAAAAATATTTTTTTAATATTTTTTAAATTTTAAAAAATAATTTTTAAATATACTTTGACCATCTGTTTAGGGCGTCGTTGCTCTACTCTCTTCCAAAGCTGTTGCTTCGGCGTGAAAAAACACGTTATAAAACCGTTAACTTCTAGCGGATACTATTAAAATAAGAATTTGGACAAAAATTCTAAAAAATCAGATTATCTCTCTCTTCCCCTCTCTTTCGTATTCATATCCATGGCCACTGCCTCCGCCTCTGTAACCTCACCTCTCCTTCAAAAAATCAGCTTGACGGGCTTCTCCACTAGGACCCGACACGCGAGCAAACTCAAACTCAGTTTGCACCAATCATGTACTTTCGCGCCATTTTCACTCCTTTCACCGACAAAATCCTCAAGATTGAAGAACATCTCGAGTTTAGAATCCCGCGCTTACGTTACCGGTCCTCCGATAGTGAGCGAGTCCGACCCAAGGATAAACGGTTTGGAGACTAACACCGTTGGAGCTGAGCCACCGAAATTGATAAGCTGGAGGCTTCTATTGAGTCTTCTTTTCCAACATAAACTCAGAATCAGTGTTTCGGTCTTGGCTCTGGTTGGCGGCACCACCTGTACTCTTTCAATGCCTATATTTTCTGGTAAGGATTTTCTTTTAATTTTTAAGTTAAGAAGAAACAGGAGATGCTCACGCTATTTAATTAAGATTGAGGAAATGTACAGGACGATTCTTCGAAGTGCTCATAGGCGCCAGAAAGGAGCCGTTATGGAAGCTGCTTAGCAAAGTGGGGCTTTTATACTCATTGGAGCCGATTTTCACAGTTATATTTGTGGTAAATATGAATACCTTATGGGAGACAGTTATGTCAACACTTCGAGCTCAGATTTTTAGAAGAGTTCTGATTCAAAAGGTATGTATAACTTATGATTACTTTAAATCATCTTCTCAAGGGATTCGTAATTTAAATTGTAATAGTAGCAGTACTATCTTTTCTAATTGATTTTTTTTGTATGTTAATGCACAGGCGGAGTTTTTTGATCGATACAAGGTTTGGAAATAGTAAATTTAAGAAAGCTGTTTTATTTATTTATTTATTTTGTTAGATGCTGTCTTCTACATTTGCTTCTTACAGGTTGGTGAGCTCAGTGGTTTGCTGACATCTGATTTGGGATCTTTAAAAGATGTTGTAAGTGAGAACATTTCAAGGGATCGTGGATTCAGGGCACTTTCTGAGGCAAGCCACTATATACTAAAGTAAAAGTGAGCTAGATGTTGCCTAAAATTAAGCATGTAGTAGTTAGTATTATCTGACTCTGGTGGACGTAATTCTTCCGTCACTAATATTGCAGTTAAAAGTTCCTGGATTTCTAAATTTTAGCAGAATTTATATTAACCTTTGCATTTCCAGGAAATATTCATGTGTGATTTTGTAGAATGGATTATTTGTTATCTCACCTTTTGTTGATTGTTTAATGTTGTTGTAGGTTGTTGGGACGATTTGCATACTGTTTGCTCTGTCTCCTCAACTAGCCCCAATTCTAGGCCTTTTGATGCTTTTTGTGTCCGTTTCGGTTGGTAAATACATTCTCTTTACACATGTTTATGTTCAGTATGTTTATTCGTTGTTTGAATTTATTCTTTACCAAATAAGTGATACTTGTCTCATTTTGTTGCTGTCGAAGGTGGGGTTATCAATGGTTTTGAGAGTTTAATGTTGTAGTCTATTACAAGTTTAGCCTTTCTTTACTAAACAATTCTCCATTTGTCATGTTTCACAAATCTGAATATACACTTTTCTTAACCCTGTTTCCTCTGACACCACCTGAATTTCCTGTGTTAATAATTACCTCCCCCTTTGTGAAAAATGTGTCATACTGGACCTTCGGAGAACATGCCTTATAATTGAGCACATATTCGTTCACTGCACTCAGCGGTACTGGCATGCTGCACGGTTATAACTGAGAGACATAGTGGTTGGATCTAATACCAATTGATACAAACCTTTAGAGAACTGCACCCCAAAAGGTAGCTATTGAGCTTGGTACAAGAAAATTAATTACTTTTCTTTATGGGATCCTAGTCCATATCTTGATTGCAATTGGGCGCGCATCACATACATATGCTTGGTCATGTCTTTTTATCTGTTTTTGACGGTGATGGTTGATTCTTTCTAGCTATATACAAGCGATCAACTGTACCTGTATTTAAAGCTCATGGAATGGCCCAAGCTTCTATGTCCGACTGTGTAACAGAAACGTTTTCTGCAATTCGAACTGTATGTTCTTAAAATGCTCTGGCCTGCTACCTACTGATATGGATATCTACTGATAGAAAATTGATTTCCTTGAACTCCAAAATTGACAATTGCATCACTTGACATCCTTGTGTTACAATAAGAAAAATTCATGGTGAAAGCTTTGATGCAAGCTTGATGATTGAAATAATAACGTTGGTTGTCATAGGTAAGATCTTTTGGTGGGGAAAAACGTCAAATGTTAATGTTTGGTAGCCAGGTAAGATATTAGTCATTCGCTATTTTATGTATCTCTTAAGCTTTTATTGTCTTTACAAGCTTGGTTGAATGTTCTTTTGTGCACACAACGTATACTTTAAAGAGTTTTGGCAGGTTCTTGCATATCAGAGAAGTGGTATGAAGCTTGGCACTTTCAAATCCATAAATGAATCTTTGACTAGGGTTGCTGTTTATATTTCTTTACTGGCCTTATACTGCCTTGGAGGAAGCAAAGTGAAGGCGGTAAGCATTTTGACCTCGGGATGCCCTTTCTTTAAGGGTGTCTTGGTTGGGTGGAAAAGTAAAGGGATAGAAGGAGGGAGTGGAAAAGTGGAAGAAAATAAATTTTGACTGTGCCTGTAGCGAAAGAAAATAGGAGAGATTATCCTTTCTATCCTAATGCATAAAAACCAAGCTAGGAGGGAAAATGGAAAAGAAGTGTATCTTAGTTCAAAACTATTCATTTTTCAACAGTTTTATTTTCTTTCCTTTCATTTTTCAACTCAATCAAGCAATGGACAGAAATAAAATTATTTTTTCTTTCAATTTTTCCATCTTTCCTACCAAGCACACCTATGAAAAGAAAATTTTTATTTTCCATCTTTCTATCTTTCGTGTGCCTTCAACCATTTTCCTGAGCTTATCTCTCTCTCTCTCATTCATATATGCTGATTGCAGGGTGAACTGTCTGTTGGAACCGTGGCTTCATTCATAGGATACACTTTCACTTTAACCTTTGCCGTGAGTCCCTTTTCTCTCTGCACTCACTTATTTATACCTTTTGATACGTGCTATCTAATGTAATTCTCATACAGGTGCAAGGGCTGGTTAATACATTTGGAGACCTTCGAGGAACTTTTGCTGCTGTTGAGAGGATTAACTCTGTTATATCTGGAGCAGAAATAGATGAAGCACTTGCTTATGGTCTGGAAAAAGATATCCAGAAGAAAGAAGATGATGAAAATATCAAATTGTTCATCTCCAATGGTGCTTTTGGGAAAAGTCAACAATTAGATTCACATTACATGTCAGCACTGAAATCAACAAGTGATGTGGGAAGATTAGCTTGGTCAGGCGGTGTTGCTCTGGAAGGTAATTGACTTCGAACTGCTTAATTTCAAGGCACTCTTGTATTTTTGAAGGACTTGTTTCTTCTTATTAGCCTTAAGCTTAAGCTATTTGCCTTCCACATGATAAATTCTATTCTAACTTTTTTAAGTAAAATGAGGAAGTATCATACATGTGATCATAATTTCTCTTTTGCAACAAAATTTATCGAAACTGTTAAGCTTGTCTAAATCACTGCAGATAAATATAATCTTGGAACAGTGATCAAAGATACATGCATATCATGTTGCACAAACTAATGTACCTGCTTGTGCTGCAGATGTACACTTTTCTTATCCTTTAAGGCCCGATGTGGAAATTCTTAATGGTCTTAATTTGACTCTAAAATGTGGAACTGTGACTGCCCTAGTGGGTTCAAGTGGTTCTGGCAAAAGCACAATAGTACAACTATTGGCACGCTTTTATGAGGTTTGCAAGAAATTGTACTTGTTGGTTTATCTTTCTCTTGTCAAAGCGTAGTGTGATCTAACATATTACTGCAAACAAATTTACATTTTGTTCTTGCAGCCAACCAGAGGTCGTATAACTGTTTCTGGAGAGGATGTTCGGACATTTGACAAGAGTGAATGGGCCCGAGTTGTTTCAATAGTGAATCAAGTATAATTTAACTATTTGGGAATAAATAATTATTTAGTTCTTACACATGAAAGCATGGTTCTCCTTGAGTAAAACATTCCTGCCTTCTGAACCCCTGCATGATTAATCAATTGACCTGTTCTACTTGCTGTATAGGCTGACCATTCAACTTGTTCATAGAATAATTCCTCTTCTGGTTAGAAAGCAAAGCTTTGAATTGTATGTTTAGTATTATGACTGTTTCCGATTCAGTTTACTGAAAGGAAATATGACAAGTTTTGTTGGAATCCCTATAATTAAGGATAGAAATCTGATGGTATTGGAATCCCTATAATTAAGGATAGAAATCTGTTGTGATCTCTTGTAAATAGAAACTAATCTCAGTTACTGATTCTTAGGAAATTAGGATATCAATTACTGATTCTTAGGGATTAGGATTTATTTCCTTTAAAATGATTATTTTTCTCTTTATAAAGCTGTAAACTAAAGCAGTAGCAATATAACAGAATTTTTCCTCTGAGTGTTTTTACATGGCATCAGGGCTATAGGATTCATTCGATCCTATTTTTTTCTCTAAATTCCCTTACTAAAAATTTCTGTGGTTTAGTCCTCCAATGGGTGATATCAATGAGAATTTCTCTGAAACTGAGACATCACAAATAACTCAGAATATCAATCAGGGAATCACTCGAGGTGAAATTAATTCCTCCCTTATAATCACCAATCATCGGCTAAATGGGAAGAACTTCTTGCAATGGTCTCAATCGGTTCTTATGGTGATTCGTGGTCGTGGCAAATTAGGGTACATCAATGGAGAAATCCCACGACCAACCATGGCTGATCCTACTTATGCCACTTGGGAACTCAACAATTCAATTGTAATGGCTTGGCTAATCAATTCGATGGAAGGCCATATAAGCCGCACCTATCTTTTTTTCAAAACTGCAAAAGACATGTGGGATGCAGTCAAAGAAAACTACTCAGATCTTGGAAACGCCTCCCAAGTATTTGAAATCAAGCTTAAGTTAAAGGACATCCGACAAGGAACACTCGAGGTAACTCACTACTATAACAATTTGAAAATTTTGTGGCAAGAACTGGATATGTATTATGAGGCAGATTGGGGTGAAGGCTTAGAACACAACAGGTTTATGGTCCATCTCAACAATGAACGTCTTTATGAGTTTTTAGCAGGACTGAACCGTGAGTTAGATGAGGTCCGTGGCCGAATTCTGGGTAGATCACCTCTTCCAACGATCGGTGAAGCATTTGCAGAAGTTAGAAGAGAAGAAAAGCGTCGTCTTGTCATGATGGGAGATTCAAAGGAACCTAAACCTATGACTCCAATTTCTAATCGTCCTACTGAAACCTCTGCTCTCATCTCCAAAGGTCCACAGCCACAAAAACAACGTGCTGGAAATGATTCTGGATCAACAAGACCATGGTGTAGTCACTGCAATCGTGTTGGTCATACAAAAGAAAAATGCTTCAAACTCTATGGCTATCCTGAAAAAAAACAGAAGGATAATAAGACTGCCATGTTATCCTCCACTACTGCTGATGATGTTCTTGATGTTCGCTTAACCAAAACACAGCTTGAGACTCTCCATAAGATACTTGGTACTCCCACTACTCATGGATCTCTAGCAACTCAAGGTACTGCCCTCAACATTGCTTTTGAATCTAATAATCAATCTCCTTGGATACTCGATTCGGGCGCCTCTGATCACACGACAGGTGACTCCACGTTGTTTCACACCTACACTCCTTGTCATAACAAATCCCAAATCTGCATAGCTGACGGTTCTTACTCACCTGTGGCTGGAATAGGAGAAGTACAAATGACAGAGAATTTTTCTCTCGATAAAGTCCTACATGTTCCAAACTTGTCCTGTAATTTACTTTCAATTAGTAAACTTACTAAGGATGAAAAAGTTCTTGCTGAATTTTCTGCAATTGGTTGTGTGATACAGGAACAGAAATCGGGGAGGATGATTGGCACTGCTAAAGTTGATGATAGACTATATATTTGGAATAAAAACAGTACACAAGGGGGATTGGCTCTATCCACTGCAAAAGAGGACACTATTATGTTATGGCACCGTAGGTTAGGACATCCAAACTTTGTGTATTTGAAAAAACATCTTCCGCTGTTATTTCGAAATAAAAGTATTAATTCCTTGAAGTGTGAAATTTGCCAATTATCTAAACATACCCGTGTGCCATACCCATTAAAACCACATATTCAGTCCCAACCTTTTTCGTTAATCCATAGTGACCTATGGGGAGCCAGCCGAGTGAAAAATATTACAGGGGCTAGATGGTTTATAGCATTCATTGATGATCATACTAGGGTCTGTTGGGTCTATCTACTCAAAGAAAAATCTGAAACACTCAAAGTATTCCAAAATTTTCACTCAATGGTTCGAACCCAATTCAACTCTACCATACATACCCTCCGTACTGACAATGGGAGAGAATACTTCAACTCTGTCTTAAGTCCATACCTTTCTGACCAAGGCATTATACACCATAGCTCTTGTCCTGACACTCCTCAACAAAACGGGATCTCTGAGAGGAAAAATCGTCATCTTCTTGATGTGGCTCGAGCCATAATGTTCACTATAAATGTTCCAAAATACTTGTGGGGAGAAGCTGTCCTTACTGCCTGCTATCTCATAAACCGAATGCCATCAAAGATCCTCAATTTCCAAACACCTCTAAATACTCTTTTAAAGGCCTTCCCTCTATTTCATGTCCCTAATCTTCCAGCCAAAATATTCGGCTGTAAAGCTTTTGTCCATAACCATCAACCAAATCAATCCAAACTTGATCCTCGAGCCCACACCTGTATCTTCATTGGATATTCCCCTACACAAAAAGGCTATAAGTGTTACTCACCAACATTGCGCCGAATGTTTGTCTCTCGAGATGTTACCTTCTTTGGAAATGAACCATACTTTGCAGCATCTCATCTTCAGGGGGAGATTTTTAATGAAGATGAGACCCTTAATACTCTCCTCATTATACCGCCTGATCCTACTACTACTATCCCAGATTTAGTTGTTTCCCCTATACAGCAAGAATTTAACACCGTCCTTCCCAATGACAATACCTCCACCGAAGTACAACAGCCACTTGGTCAAGGAAAACAGCAAATACAGGTTTACTCCCGACGGAATCGTTCTCCTGAAACTGATACAGCAGTGCCAATTACATCTCCAACCGAGGACTGTTCTGAAGCAGAAGTCCCACCTCCGTCACCATCCATCTATCTTCCAATTGCAGTTCGAAAGGGTACAAGGAGCTGCACTCAACATCCTATTTCTCGGTTTGTATCCTATGGAAATTTATCTAAGTCTTACAAAGCTTTTGTGACTAATGTTGATTCTGTAAAAATTCCAAAAAATATAGAAGAGGCTCTTGAATCAGTTGAGTGGAGACGAGCCGTGATGGAAGAAATGAAGGCCCTCAAAAACAATGAAACATGGGAAGTCTCGGATCTGCCTAAAGGGAAAAAAACCGTAGGGTGCAAATGGACTTTCACTACGAAATTTAAACCCGATGGCCGTATTGACCGATACAAAGCTCGACTTGTGGCTAAGGGATTCACCCAAACTTATGGTCTCGACTACAACGAGACGTTTGCACCGGTTGCCAAGCTAAACACCGTTCGGGTCCTGCTATCTCTTGCTGCCAACCTTGATTGGCACTTGACTCAATTGGATGTAAAAAATGCTTTTCTCAACGGGGAATTAAATGAGGAGGTGTATATGGATTTCCCACCAGGGTTTGAAGAAAACAAGGACCAAGTGTGTAAGTTGAAGAAGTCCTTGTATGGGCTGAAACAATCTCCACGAGCGTGGTTCAGCCGATTTGCAAAAGCTATGACTAGCAGAAATTACATTCAAGGACAGGCAGACCACACCATGTTCTACAAGCACTCGAAAGAGGGTAAATGCTGCATCCTTATCGTTTATGTTGACGATATAATAATAACAGGAAATGACTCGAGCGAAATTTTGAGATTGAAAGAATTTCTTGATACAGAGTTTGAACTTAAAGACTTGGGGAGTCTTAAATATTTTCTTGGTATGGAGGTAGCAAGGTCGAAAAAAGGTATCTTCATTTCCCAAAGGAAATATGTTCTTGATCTACTGTCGGAAGTTGGTTTGATGGGTAGCAAACCAGCCGAAACTCCTATGGAGTTTAACCTCAAATTGGGAACTAATGAGGATGGAGAAGAAATCGACAGGGGGAGATATCAACGTCTAGTAGGAAGGCTCATCTACCTATCTCACACCCGTCCAGACATAGCCTTCAGTGTGAGTGTTATTAGCCAGTATATGCATGCCCCGAGGGAGAAGCACCTGGAAGCTGCATATAGAATACTAAGATACCTAAAAGGAACTCCTGGTAAAGGCCTGTACTTCAAGAAGACTATCAACCGAAGCGTGGAAGTCTACACTGATGCAGACTGGGCAGGTTCTGTTAATGATAGACGCTCTACAAGCGGCTATTGTAGTTATGTTTGGGGTAATCTCGTGACGTGGAGGAGCAAAAAACAATCTGTGGTAGCACGCAGCAGTGCAGAGGCAGAGTATCGAGCACTATCTTATGGTATATGCGAACGAGTTTGGATACAAAGACTTATGGGAGAACTAAAAGTGCCTTTTACCAGACCTATGAAGATGTACTGTGACAACCAGGCTGCTGTCAGCATAGCACATAATCCTGTGCATCATGATCGGACCAAACATGTGGAAATAGATCGTCACTTTATAAAAGAAAAAGTACACTCAGGAGAAGTATGCATCATCTACCTACCTACTAGACAACAAGTTGCAGGCATGTTAACCAAAAGTTTGAACAGAAACATGTTTGAAGAACTTAGTGGCAAGCTGGGTTTGATTAACATCTACACTCCAACTTGAGGGGGAGTGTTGGAATCCCTATAATTAAGGATAGAAATTTGATGGTATTGGAATCCCTATAATTAAGGATAGAAATCTGTTGTGATCTCTTGTAAATAGAAACTAATCTCAGTTACTGATTCTTAGGAAATTAGGATATCAATTACTGATTCTTAGGGATTAGGATTTATTTCCTTTAAAATGATTATTTTTCTCTTTATAAAGCTGTAAACTAAAGCAGTAGCAATATAACAGAATTTTTCCTCTGAGTGTTTTTACAAGTTTATACCAATCAGAATAGACAATTTAGTCCAGGCTGCTACCCATGATTATATATACATATATGATATATTTAATGCAGTGGTGCGTTTCTTTAGATGCAAAAGTTTACAGAAGCATCTTATTCAAAACTAGCATCATTAATGTTTTACCTCTGTTGAATTTTGTTGTTAATTAGGTGCACTGGATTCATAGCATTTTCTTGCTGGATTACCGTAGCAGGCTTTGTAGGTTAAGGAATAGGTTGGATTTGGTGGATTAAGCTTGGATGTAATATAAAACTTATATAACTGTAAACAAGTTGTGCTGATTATTCTTAAAGGAATTTCTTTATGAGACATTTTATTGTGGCATTTCTCAATGTTAATATGGATAAAATGACACAGGAACCTGTTCTCTTTTCTGTCTCTGTTGGAGAAAATATTGCATATGGGCTTCCAGATGATACTGTATCCAAGGACGACATTATTAAGGCTGCCAAAGCTGCAAATGCTCACGAATTTATAATTTCTCTTCCACAGGTTCGTTGATTCAATCTATGCAGCTGTTCTCTTATTTTGCAAGCAATTTTATTTTCTTCTAAGTTTTGTTGATTGAAAGGGCTATGACACACTGGTTGGTGAGCGTGGAGGCTTGCTGAGTGGAGGGCAGAGGCAGGTACTGTACTAAGAGGTTATCTAGACATGCATGGTGCTAGTCCATGCTTAAGATTATTTACATGTGTGGTTGTATGCATGAATGAGAGGAAAGGGTGAAAGCACTGATCGATTCTTATTTTTTCTTCTTCAGAGAATTGCAATAGCGAGAGCTCTTCTCAAGAATGCTCCAATCCTGATCCTCGATGAGGTAATATTTTCATTTGCCTTGTGCATTTGTACATTCTTGCCATGCTGGTCATTCTCACCGTGACAGAAGACATGAAACTAGAGCATTACATGCTATGCCAGGCCTGTATGTCTCTTAGTGAAGGCTTTCTTAATTATTTTTTGACATATTATGGAACTCGATTTCCATTTAGCAAGCATAAAATAAATGCATGCCATTTCAATATTTTGTTGTTGCAGGCAACAAGTGCTTTGGATGCCGTTAGTGAGCGCCTGGTACAGGATGCTTTGAATCATCTAATGGAAGGCAGAACAACATTAGTGATTGCTCATAGATTAAGCACAGTTCAGAATGCCCATCAAATTGCTCTTTGCTCAAATGGCCAGATAACAGAACTTGGGTCCCATTTGGAATTGCTTGCTAGGAAGGGGCAATATGCTTCTTTAGTTGACACCCAAAGGCTGGCGTTTGAATAATATTGAATTCCTTAGATACTATTTCCAGAACGAAGACCAAGCAAAATAGGAAGATCTTGTCTAAACTAGTGGAATAACATAAAAAAAAAAAAGGGGAGTCTCAGTTATGGAGACTGTAGGACAAGAGTTGGCAAAGTTCAATTGGCAAGACCTTTTGATAGCTGTTTTATTTTTATTTTATTTTGTACTGTGTTTGTCGTAAGAGCAGGCGGCAGTGGTGGGAATCAGTTGCATTAAAGAGATAATAGCAAGTCATAGTAGGAACTATTGTTGTAACAAAGATGATATAATACTCTATTCACCCGTATCGAATAAACTTATAGGTTTCTTATTATTATTCGAGCCCTTGGTTGGCTAGAAAAGTGAGGGATAAAAAGAGGGAGTGAAAAGTGAAAAAAGAATTTTTTAAATGTGCTTGGTTGAGAAGAAAAGTTAAAAAGGAAAGAAAATACGAGAGATGACTATTTTTTATCTTAATCTTAATATATAAAAATCAATCGTTTCAACTGGGAATAATGTGAGGAGAAAAAATGAGAGACATTGTTAGTTCAAAATTATAAATTTTTCAATTGTTTTATATTCTTTTTACCAAGTAAAGAATGAAAAGAAAAATTGTATTTTCTTAATGAAAAGAAAAATGTATTTCCTTTTCATTTTTTTAGTTTTCTACCCTTTCAATTTTTTATTTTTTATATTTTCTTTTCACCCGACCAAGCAAACCCTAAATAAAAGGTTTGGAAATAAACATTCTATAGGATTGGGGTTTAGTCTAATCAACAAACAAGGGGAATTTTCAAGTAACAAGAAACAAAATGAATAGCACTGTTATAGGGGTGTTCAAACGGTTGGTTCGGTTATTAATAGAACCAAACTACCATTAACCGAATTATTCGAACTGTATAATCCTTTAATCACTAACTGAATTGAAATTTTTTTAAAAAAATTAACCAAACCAAAATATTTCGATTAATACGGTCGGATAATTGAATTAATCGAAATTTATATATATATTTATTAAAACAAGTATAAAACATATTTAAAAAATACATTGAAATTAATCAAAATATATGTTCTTGTCTTGAAAGTTAACTGAATTAACCGAAAATTTATGTCTTGAAACATTATAGAAGTCTTGAAATTAACATATAATATTAATTATTAAGTTCGGTTAATTATCCGATTTTTAACCAAATTAACTGATAACTAAAATTTAAAAAAACTATTAATCGACCTCCGACCGAACTAAGTTTGACCATTGACCGATTAATCGAATTAGATCAGTTCGAACGGTTAATTCGATTTTAACTGAAATTTGAACACCCTTACACTGTTATGTACAAAAAGTTCCATGCTTTCAAAAACTAGATAAGATGATAACAACAGTAAGTTGGAAGATAAAAGAAAAGAATTCATGAGAAATCATCAATGGGGGTCAACAAATGTTCAAACTACCTCCATCAGCAATAGTGATGCTTTGTAGATGCTCCCAATAGAAAATTGAACAGAGTTTAGTTAAGAATTTATGGTCGAGCTACTAAAGCAAATGCAATGAAAGATTCCCAATTAATACACTTTGAAAACCATCGTTTGGTAGCAAATTGTTTTGATCGATGTTAAAACAAGTGTTGCAATAATATGCAAATAATTCTTTTTGAATGATATAATAAATGTTACAATAGCAGTTACGATAGTTTAACAAAATAGCTAAGAACAGTAAACCATAAGTAAAGGAGACTAAGACTATTTTTTCTTTTTGATAGCACATTTATGTTTAAGAGACCTTGCGTACAAAAAGGAATCCACCATACAATTCCACAATATAGCAAATGATTTCAACCAATCTACTTAACCTCACGAATAATTGTAGCTTCACTATCGTATAACCGCATGCACTCAGTTTCTAATCAAACATATTTTAAGGGTTTAATCACTCTCGAAAAAGTAATAATAACACGAAAAATATGGACTCGCTATGTCTTTCATCAATGAACTAATTTGTGTTCTTCACTCCTTGCATTGTGCGTTGAACATGGAGGACTTGATAGCTTTTTTATAGGAAAATAAAATGAATTATCATATCTCTAATTTTTATGTAATCATCTTAAAAATGTAATCTCCTCAATTTTTGAGCAATATTTTCTTCATGTCTTTAACTATCTTTTTTGACATAGTAGCTCATAAGAGAAATCATATGATCTTTGATCAAAGTGTTGGGTTGATAGAGGGTTGCACGCGGACCAAGATCGAGTTGCCAAGTCACGGGAAACTCCTACGAAAGCTCTAAACGAACAGATCTGAAAATTAAAACAAAGAACAAGATTAAACTAATCAGATCTAAAATTAAATCCCCAAATTCAATTAAATGAGCAGCAAGGAACAAAGAACGAATGAATAAATGTCTTCGGAATTCAAGGAGATGAAATCGAACTCCAATAGTGAAACCCCACAAGCCGAATCTGCCTAAGAACAAACCGACAAGAAAAACCCCCAATTCCAGCAACTTAATTTCCCCAAAATCAAAATGTATTAATCGACAAGAAACCTAGGATTTAGGGATTTTGATTCGAAAACTTTACTGCCCAAAAGTAGACCGATTAAATGGAAGGATCTTGGAGTTAAACAAAGTTGAATCACAAGCAAGAACAACAAAAAGATTAGATAATGAATCGGCACAAGTAGGAATAAAGAAACAAATCGAAACAGTAAGAAATAAAGAAAATTCCTAAGAACCCTTGAATTCCCGAAAGAATTCACAAATTCCTTCAAACGGCTCTAATCTCCCCTCCAAAGAATATCGATGGCAAGAAGAAGGTTGAAGATGGCTCCCACAATCCAAAGATTGTTAAAACAACTTCTAAAGAAAACTCAAGAGAGAAATCTTGGAGAAAACTCAAAGAAAATTCTGATCTCTCAAATCTGAAATTTAAGAATGAATCTAAGTGTTATGTACAAGGGGTGGCCGGCCATGCCTTTAAATAGGCCTCAAGTAATCCTAATCTAACAAGTAACTAATAAAATTAAACCTAATTAATAGAATAAATAAAGGAAAATTCGGCCAAGCATATATATGGGCTGTTTTTAGGCCGAATTTTACATGTATGTTCCTAAAGCTTAAAAAATTAAATTAAACAATTAAAATGTTTATAAATTGGGCCCTTTGACATTTTGGCCTGATTTTCAACTAAGTATGAAGGAATTTCTTGATTGGGCTGGAATTTGGTTATTGGGCCTCGCCTTCAAAAATTTGGGCTCGTGATCCATCTCCTACTGAAATTGGGTCGTTGATGCTCGTAATGGAGATCCAATGCGCTTTGGCTGCAAGATTCGGTTTCTTGGACCAAGATTTCCAAGATTTGAAATCTTGATTTTCTTGATTCTTGAAATCGCTCCAAACAGCAAAATTGGGCCAAGATTCGGTTTCTTGACTTTCTTGAAAACAAGAAAGTGAATCTTAATTTTTTTGATTTGAGCCCATCACCTTCTTGAGCTTGGGTTGGGCCTTTGTGACTCGTATCATTCCCCCCTTCCTCAAAAAGATTCGTCCTCGAATCTAAAAAATCAAATGAACTCGACTTTCCTCTATCGAACGGGACTAATGGCAATTGAGTCCACTGAAAAGAATAGCCATGAGATAGTAAATAGCAACGGAAACAAGCTTGTAGTCCAATAATAAGCATAACAGAACAGGTATAACGCATGTGAATGGACAGATTCAGATTACCATGCAAACAATCTAATTTACTCGCCACTACCTCGTCAAATATTCGAAACAAAGATGGACATGTTTTAAGGCATTCAGTTGTCTCAAATTGTTCCCACAAACCATGAATAAATTGCGAGTAATAAATCAAATGGTAAACATAATCGTCACAAGTAGGTATTTGAAAAGATTCACATGGTTCACAGAGTTGCATAATCATACCATGCATTAATCGACGGTCTATAGATTCACTCACACATGCATTATCAAAAACAAGAATTTTTTTATCAACCATCAAAACAGATAGATCATCAATAAATAAAATAGGACAGTCAAGCACGTTTCGATCTAAATGTTCATCAACACGATCTTTATCACTATCCGAGGAGTACAAAAGTGTTTCAAAGGTTTCAAGCATCGTACCTTGATAAGCAGAAGAATAAGGGTCGATTATACCTTTTTCTTTTAAAACAAACCTTCGCTCATCAGGGGCATAGTGTATTCGAAGCTCCGTTGTTGAGTTAACCTTTGTCAAATGGAACTCAAACTTCATGTACAACCACATAAACTGTTTAAGGCACGAATATAAATTGAAAACAAACTTGGCAAATTTCGTTACCTTATTCACCATAACAGATTTGCACAAATTCGAGGATTTTACATAAGGCAAATCAATAGAATAACAACTCACGCTTCCTTTCGTAATGACTTTATCACCCACAATCGAAGAATAACAATTAATTGGATCAAAATGAAGGGATCTTTTAAGAACTAAGTCACCAAAAGTTTTATCAATAATTTTCAAATCTGCACGGGACTCAGTTGCTAAAAATTCCTTACCTCGCTTACCTTCAGGCTCATGTAGTGTGATTTTATCTTCAACCTTGCCTATGTTGATCGTATGAAAGCGTCTTTCATCGGAAAGGTATTGAAGTTGAAAGTTATCTTTCGTATGTGGCCAATGGAAGTGTTCTATCCCATGTAAAGGTGGTAAACCTTTAGGGGTCTTACTAAAAACATCCTCATAATCCTGCAAAAAACATTGAAACACACTAGGCAAATTTTCGTTAATGTTAGATAAAGATAAATAGTTTTGCCTAAACCTCACAGGGATACAAGGCTGTTTATTGAGTAGGGCTCTCCGCACATCTTCTTTTGTTGCCATCAAATTTTTCACTCTCATTTTACCACTTGCAGATTCACTCACCTTTGGGCTATTTAGATTTTGACTTTTTTCACTACTAGCCTTTTTTCTCTCTGTCTTTTGTATTTGTCCTTTCTCCCTTACCCCCTCACAAAATTTCATCATTTTTAATTGATCCTTATATACATCATTGGGATCTAAAGGAGCAAAAGTGAATTTTCGGCCTTTAAACACAAGAGAGTACCTATTGAGCTTGCCTTGGTGTGTAGCATCACGATCAAATTGCCAAGGTCGTCCAAGGAGCAAGTGTGTCGCATGCATTGGGACCACATCACACCATACCTCATCCTCGTAATTCCCGAGCTTAAAAGTGATTAATGACTGTTTTGTAACTTTAACTTCTGAGCATTTATTAAGCCACTGAAGGTGATATGGCTTAGGGTGCTCGATACAAGGTAACTTTAAGGAATCCACCAAATAACTGCTAACTAGATTCGAACAACTCCCACTATCAATAATAAGTGAACATAAGTTGCCTTTTATAAAACACCTAGAATGGAAAATATTGGTCCTTTGGTTATCAAAATCGTCTCCCATTTGGCTATTAAGGGTTCGGCGGACTACCATCTTATTTTTTTCCTCTTTTGTTTTTTAAATACCTACAAAATAAAAACTCAACACTCAAAAATAAAAGTTAGCAAACCTCACCGTTAGTCACTCAAAAAGAAAATTCAAATTCTCAATGAGGTAGAATTCAATCTTGTGAATTCTTTATCAGAGTTTATATCAACCAATTAGAGAGTATGAACCAAACTACCAAAGAATCCTAATTTGCACTAGGATGCCAAAAAATGACGAGACACCAATTGATTCGTGTTGCACCGAGGAAGAATTATGCACACGTTTAAATCCTACTAACACAAGAAACAAGAAGGTGTTAGATATTGTAAAGGAAAAATAAAGGCAAACAAATGAAAACCTACAGCTAAGAATCAATAAAAATTGCTGAAAACAAAAAACCCGAAAAACTGCGGAGTAACTTGACAACTTCGTTCGAGGTGTTCCCGATCTCAAAAAATCATGAAATTAAATCTGGAATGTCCTCAAATATTGAATTTTTGATCTGGAAAGTTTGGGCACCAAATTCAACCCGCTGAATCTTTTTTAAAATTTTTATTGAATTTCATATTTTTTTATTTTTTTGACTGATTTTTTTGCGGGATTAATTTTTTTATATTCTATCACAGTGCCACAAATATGTATGTAAAATTTCAGATCAATCGGACAACGTTTACCCAATCAAATGAATTTTTTTCGAACAATTTTTCTGGGTAAAACTGCTGTTTTTGCTTTAAAAAATTGAGATCAGTTTAGAAATCAACCAAGAACACCCAAAACGCCCAAAATCTAATACCAAATGATAGAGGGTTGCACGCGGACCAAGATCGAGTTGCCAAGTCACGGGAAACTCCTACGAAAGCTCTAAACAAACAGATTTGAAAATTAAAACAAAGAACAAGATTAAACTAATCAGATCTGAAATTAAATCCCCAAATTCAATTAAATGAGCAGCAAGGAACAAAGAACGAATGAATAAATGTCTTTGGAGTTCAAGGAGATGAAATCGAACTCCAATAGTGAAACCCCACAAGCCGAATCTGCCCAAGAACAAACCGACAAGAAAAACCCCAAATTCCAGCAACTTGATTTCCCCAAAATCAGAATGTATTAATCGACAAGAACCCTAGGATTTAGGGATTTTGATTCGAAAACTTTACTGCCCAAAAGTAGACCGATTAAATGGAAGGATCTTGGAGTTAAACAAAGCTGAATCACAAGCAAGAACAGCAAAAAGATTAGATAATGAATCGGCACAAGTAGGAATAAAGAAACAAATCGAAACAGCAAGAAATAAAGAAAAGTCCTAAGAACCCTTGAATTCCCGAAAGAATTCACAAATTCCTTCAAACGGCTCTAATCTCCCCTCCAAAGAATATCGATGGCAAGAAGAAGGTTGAAGATGGCTCCCACAATCCAAAGATTGTTAAAACAACTTCTAAAGAAAACTCAAGAGAGAAATCTTGGAGAAAACTCAAAGAAAATTCTGATCTCTCAAATCTGAAATTTAAGAATGAATCTAAGTGTTATGTACAAGGGGTGGCCGACCATGCCTTTAAATAGGCCTCAAGTAATCCTAATCTAACAAGTAACTAATAAAATTAAACCTAATTAATAGAATAAATAAAGGAAAATTCGGCCAAGCATATATATGGGCTGTTTTTGGGCCGAATTTTACATGTATGTTCCTAAAGCTTAAAAAATTAAATTAAACAATTAAAATGTTTATAAATTGGGACCTTTGACATTTTGGCCTGATTTTCAACTAAGTATGAAGGAATTTCTTGATTGGGCTAGAATTTGGTTATTGGGCCTCGCCTTCAAGAATTTGGGCTCGTGATCCATCTCCTACCAAAATTGGGTCGTTGATGCTCGTAATGGAGATCCAATGCGCTTTGGCTGCAAGATTCGGTTTCTTGGACCAAGATTTCCAAGATTTGAAATCTTGATTCTTGAAATTGCTCCTAACAGCAAAATTGGGCCAAGATTCGGTTTCTTGACTTTCTTAAAAACAAGAAAGTGAATCTTGATTTTCTTGATTTGAGCTCATCACCTTCTTGAGCTTGGGTTGGGCCTTTGTGACTTGTATCATGGGTTTTTGCTAAGCATTCATCAAATTAGTTTTCGTAGACCGTCAAGCCAAAGCAGCTTGGCCTCCAAATATGTCCTCTAGTTTGTCAATCATTGTCTTGGTAGAATCACAACTTTCCAGTTGTTTTTGCAAGGTACTCATCACGCTTGCCAATATGTAGCAATGAGTTATCTCGTCAAATTCCTTCCAATAATTATTTGCCTTAGTTTTGTCAGCCAGAGGACATTTATTATCACGAACCAACTTATGGTTATCATAACTTAGGACAATGCTAATATTTCCTTTTCAATCCTCATAGTTATTTCCGTTCAATTTATTCTCAATAAGAATATTAATTAAGGGAGTGGGTGTCATTTCAAATTGGAATATAAGCGCTCGTCCATTAATTATCTTTGTATTAAAGCAAATATTCAAAAGATTTTGCAACATATGTAATGCATTTAATTTGATGTATACATCTTGCATTAAAACTTTGTAAATCTATTGTAATGGTAATTCACACACCTATTAGATTAAGTAACTATGGGGTAACTTTAACCAACTAGTAGGAACATGGGTTTTCATCCATTAATATGTGAATCCAAACACAATAGATCATACACATATTTATATGGTCATTATTCTAACTTACGTAGAATTTTGTGGGAAGTTACTTAACTAGAATAATCTTGAGCGTAAAACCATCAACTCAACACCCATAAAAAATGTGCTCTAATATGAGTCATTATGTAACACCCCTATACCTGATCCGACCATGGGAACTCGATATAGGAATATTACATTTGGTTTCAAAGCAATGTTGGCTAAACACTAATTCATTTGAATAATTAACAATAAAATTTTTAACTTATACAACTTGAAATTATCATTACGGGTGTTCAGGTACATTATCAATTAACTGGTTGTGTTTGAAAATGTAATAAATATGATTATCACTTAAAACAGGGGCAAGTACCAGCACTAAATCATAAGGTATTAGTACCTAAAACAAGGTATTTGTACCCCTGACAAGCACCGATACTAAAATCAACTTCTGGAATCAAAAACTTTAAAAAATCTAGTGTAAGTATCGATACCAGGCTTTAGGTACCATTACCAAGGTGTGGTATTGACACCAAATTGGCATTTTGTTTTCAAAATCTTGAAATCAAGCTTCAAGTATTGATACCTTGAGTTAATTTAGTCAAAAAAAATTTGAAAATTTGCTAAAACCCCTTACAAAGTTATAAAACCAAACCAACAACTTAAAATCATTTTAAAATAGCCCAAAACATTCCAACATGACCCCAATTATCCATAATTCAAAACACATTTATTTTCACAAGCATCAAACTCGAGGACTCTAACTTTAAACATACTATAATTTTATATAAATTCAACTTAAGTAAAGTTCACAAAATTAGCGATTTAGTCCCTTCTACTAGAATCTAATTAATAAGCCTATCTACATGGCGTAGTATCGACAAAATATAAAACCATACTTTTAATCAAGCTTGGAGATGTGATGGGACAATTAAGTCTCGGACCACTTCTAGATTCTTTTTCGACTTCAACCTACGCGTTAAGCTAAAATAGCTTAGTAAGTACTGCAAGAATTAAATCGTAAACTACATTTCATATTTGAATTTAATATATATACTCGTAATGTTAATTATGTTTATTCAAATTACTCTTACTAGTTCACATTTCTTTCACAAGGCCCAAAGTAAACTAATTAGAACAATTAGGAACATATGGAATAGAATTGAACATCGTTGAAGCAAATAACAGAGCACCACCGAAGCGAATAACAGAACACTGCCAAATAGAATAAACAATAAGCGCGCAATATATTCCTTAATGGCATGCCATTTATATCCTAATGATTCATATTCGTCTACTTGGGCTCAACATCAATTATACAAACTTTCAATTTTTACATCTTTATCACACACATATAATAATCTTAATACATATAACTGACTTTACCATTTTATTCTCATTCACATTCTTGTACCGTAATTTACTATCTTTATAATTTAATCCTTTATATTACTACTACATATACATCTAAGATTTAAGCATTTAATTGACGATTCCTATTATAGACATCTAAAAAATGGGATTAAATACTTGTAGTACTTACAACCAAGTCTTGAATAATGAGTTTTCTTCTTCCTTCACTCATTGGCTACACTTTTTCCTTTGTCTATAATTTGGTCCTCTTTTTTTTTTTCTCTTTTTCTGCATTTCCATAACAAATACATAACATTCACTTGTTAAAATCAAGATATATAACATATTAATGCTTTAAAAGCAAAAATAACATGTACATCACAAGAAATTTTCATCTCTTACCTTGAGTTCTTAATATCACATACTAACCCTAACTTTTATCTTCCTTGTTAGATAGTTATTGACCCTCTTTTCATGAAACTAAGGTAGCCACTAGACTTTCTCATTGATTTAGATAGGAAAACATGAAAGAAACTTGGTGAAATGAGCTCGAAAGGTTCAAAAATGGTGAAAAAGGACTTGGATGGAATAAAAGTAAAAGTTTGATGGAAGGATGGAGGAGGGTGATGGTTGACTTCTAAGGAAAGATGAATGCTTTTCATCTTTTCTCAACTTTTCTACACTCTTCTTGTGAAAAAATCTCAAGATTTTTAAGTAAATTGGTCAACTTGCTAATTAATCCTCCATCTTTACATCTTTACACTTTAACCCCTAATCAATATATCCATAAATTATCTTATTTAACTATCATTTTGTCCTTCATTATCTCTAAAATTCCCATGTATGAATCACAAATTGTTTGGTAAATTTTCCTCTTAGTTCTTCCTTATTTTCTATCAAATTTTATATCACTAACTTAGACTTTTAATTTCCATACCTTTTCCCCACTACTTTCATTCTCCTACAATTTAGTCAATACTACGAGTTAAATTTTCCTATTTCAAATATGCTTCGAGTCTTCTATGAGCTCTAACAATATACTACACCATCACCTTATCATTCTTACTGAATTTATTATTTGAAATCTCCAATATTCTCTACCCTACATGCTATTCTACCATCCACTGTACCGTGAGGATGTTACATTTTCTCCCCATTTTAAATAAAAAATTCGCTTATGAAATTTTACCTAATGAGAAAAACTGTGGATTTTATTGCCTCATTGTTTCTTTCATTTCCTATGTAGCTTTTTCAACATTTTGGTGTCTCCACAACCCTTTTACTAAAGGAATCTGTTTATTTCTTAATTTCTTTACTTCTCGAGCAAGAATTTTTATTGGCTCTACTTCGTAAGTTAAATCAGGTTAAACTTCTATGAACTCAAGAGTAATCACGTGTGACAGATTCAATCGGTACCTCCTTAACATCGATACATGGAATACATTATGAATTATGTCCATCTTAGGAGGCAAACTAGTAGCAACTGGACCAACCCGTTCAAGAATCTCACATGACCAGATAAATTGTAGACTTAGCTTCCCTTTCTTTCCAAATTGGAGTACCTTTTTCCATGGTGATACTTTTAGAAATATTTTTTCTCCCACATTAAACTCAATATCTTTCCATTTCAAATCAACATATGATTTCTACCTATCAGAAGCTACTTTTAATCGATCCCTAATTATCTTCACTTTTTTTATCTCTTTAATCAGATCTGGACCCACTAATTTGTTCTTCGTCAATTTTGTCTAACAAATAAGAATTCTAAACTTTCTTCCATACAGTGCCTCATATGGAGCCATTTTAATACTCGTATGATAACTATTATTATAAGAAAGTTCAATTAGTGGTAGATACCTGTCCCAACTTCCTTCAAATCCAATAACACAACTTTTGATCATATCCTCTAAAATTTGAATCACTTTCTCAGATTGACCATCAGTTTGAGGATGAAAAGTTGTGCTAAAACTCAATCGAGTGCCCCAAGCTTCATGTAACTTCTCCAAAACCTCGAAGTAAATCTTGGATCCCCATAAAAAATAATAGACACTAGTACTCCATGTAGCCTCGCTATCTCACTTACGTATAATTCTGCATATTTTCCATGGTAAAATCCATTGGTACAAGTAGAAAATAAGCATATTTCGTTAATCTATCTACAATAACCCATAGGACGTCTTTCTTCTTTGCAGTAAGTGGCAACCCAACCAAAAAATCCATTGTTATCGTATCCCATTTCTGTTAGAGTAAGCCCAAAGACCAATCATGAGATGATTGTAATCGCATACTCATTATACCTTATTTATTAATATAAGGCATTGCCATTATTATTTCAATTTCTTTTTCTGTGTATATAAATAAACTAAATTATAATAAAATCCTAAGAAAATATGATTATTCTTAAAAGGTCCTTAGTTAAGTATTATTGTGGTATTGGACAACAATAATGCATTAAGACTAATGTGTAGTTGATTGATGACAAAGAGTTGTCATTGACATAGGGATGTCAAAATCAATACATGAGTATGTGCTAAAGAACAACATATTGAACTTGCCAGTTATGAGTATATTTATTGGATTATTATGTAATAGTCACAATATTACTCATAATGATAACTATGTAAATGATCCTCAGACTTGAAATCATCATTGTCTCAACATCGTGAATCGTATATTTTGATATAATTAAAACATCTACCGTAACAAGTTGTCTTATAAAGATTGATGTTGAATATACCACAATCCATGTAGTGGGATATAGTTGATCAAGATAGGATTTATCCCTCCTATATAATGAGAGAAATATCTTAGGCCTCTTAATGGAGTGAGAATAGAAATGCATGCCATCCTCGAATAAGTTGATATTAGATATCACACTTATTTGTTTATTGTAGTCTGCTCAGAAAATCAAGAAATATGTGACTGGACTATACAACTGTGACTATTCCATGACTGGTGTCCAATCTAGATATTATGGATAAAAGGATATAATACATGAAAAGATTATCACAGAAAGATTATGTCAAATCACGAGTTCTTCTAACTTGGGTGGAAATTATGCATTACTAGATACCACTCATTGCTTGTAATGTTAGAAACGTTCTAGTATTACTACCAACATTACAAGAGCCTATAGGGTCACACCCTATAGTTGGAACGAATAGAATCCAAATAAATTTGGTATTCTATTTAGTTGTCCCATGAATTAAATTAATTGTTGAATTAATTTAATTTGATAATTAAACATTAAACACATTATATGTACAAACTTGTTGTACAGAAATAAAGAACATAGATATAATTAATATATGAATTTGGTTCATACAAAATATTAATTGTATATATTTTACCAAATTTATTAATATAAATAATTATATTAATTAATTTCGGTCAAAATATAAAAGACATGAAAATTAATATTTTTTTTGGAAAGAATATAATTAATATATGAATTTGATTCATACAAAATATTAATTGTATATATTTTACCGGATTTATTAATATAAATAGTTATATTAATTAACTTCGATCAAAATATAAAAGACATGAAAATTAATATTCTTTTAAAAATAATCTAATTAATTTTTCTAACTTTCCTTTTTTCTTCTCTATTAATAAGAGAATAATCTTATATTGTTTTGGAAAGAATATAATTCCTTTTTCTAACTTTCTATTTGTGCCTCTATTAATAAGGGAATAATCTTGGTTTTTTCTTTTAAAATACGTGGTATCAAAGAGGATAAAAGGATGATAATCCATTAGTGTGTTAAGGTTACCAACTTAATAATTTAAAAGGTCTAGGAACTATTTTAATTCTCTCTAAAAAGTACAAGAGAAAGACATTTTCGTTGTGGCTTGGTGATACGAGTCACAAAGGCCCAACTCAAGCCCAAGTTCTTGAAGACAAGGCCCAATAAGATGATTCCAAGCCCAACCAAGAAGACAAACCATACTTAATTAAAAATCAGGCCAAATTGTTAAAGTGGCCCAATTTGTAAAGTTTTATTTTTAAAATACTTAGTTTAAATTTTTATGTAACTATTCAGTCCAAGAGGCCCAATTAGAAGCCCTTGGCCAAATTTCCATTTAAAATTAAAATAATTAGGAGTTTTTTTAGTTTTAGTTTTCTAATTAGATTAGGAAAACATTTGAAAAGCCTATATAAAGGCTTGGCCAGCCACTTTGTTATGAACTTCTCAATTATATCAAAAATTTCAGATTTGTTTAAGTGCAGAATTCTCTTTGAGTTTTTCTCCAAGAATTCTCTCTTGGGTTTTCTTTAGAAGCTGTTTTAACAATCTTTTGATTATGGGAGCCATCTTCAGCCTTCTTCTTGCCATTGATATTCTTTGGAGGGGAGATTAGAGATGTTTGAAGGGAGTTGTGAGATCTTTCGGGATTTCAAGGCTTCTCAGGACTTATCTTTTAATTTCTTGCTGTCAATTCTTTCTTTATTTCTGCTTGTGTTGAATCTTTCTCTAATTTATTTGTTGTTCTTATTGTGTTTCCAGCCTTTTTTCTATCTTAAAGAATCAGCCAAAAATCCCCAATTTCTGGGGTTCTTGCTGATTCATCCATACTCTTTTTGGGTGAAATTAGATTGCTGAAATTTGGGGAAAACTATCTTGGTGTTCAATTGGGCAGAATGGCAACCTCCTTTAGGGTTTCAAGAACCCTTATTAACACTTATTTCTATTCTCAATTTGACTCTTTGCTGATTTGGGGATTTTATTTCAGATCTGGAAATTCAAAGTTCTAATCTTTTAATTTTCTGTTTCGTTTCAGATCTGATTGTTTAGAGCTTTCGTAGGAGTTTCCCGTGACTTGATGACTCGATCTTGGTCTACGCGCAACCCTCTATCACTTGGAATCAGCATCAAATCAACAATATCTTTCAATGTTTTCAATAAAGAAGGTATATTTTCAACCCTATTTCAACCTAATTTGTTCCTCGTACATGGATTCTTGGTTATGGATCGTCAGAATAAATTTTCCACTGTGCCACGGGGCGTACCAGCTCTCCTAACAATAACTCAGGTATAGTTATTGGTTGCAATAGCCCTAATGGAATCTAATGTTCTGCTTTTACTTGCTGACAAACCAGACACTTGGAAATATATTCTACAAATTTCTTTTTTCATCCTCTTCCACCAATAAAACTGTTTCAGACTCTGATACATTTTATTACTCCCTAGATGCATGGCAAAAGGACCATAATGTGCTTCCCAAAGTATACTTTGCCTCAACTCTCCTTTATCAAGTACACATAACCGATCATGAAATCTCAAACACCTAACTTTGTCAACTTTAAATTCATTATTTTCCCATCTTTAATCTCTTTCTTGATTGACAATATTTCTTCATCTTCATTCTAAGCATCTGGTAACTCCAAAATATATAAACTTTTTCATCACTTTCTGATCTTTAATTCAAGCAAATTCCAAGTGTTTTTCATCAGATTTTGTAATTTTGTTACAGAATATTTAATTTGGACAAAATTTAAGACACATATTTATTTTTAAATATTTTGATGCTAAAATTACACAATTCTGCCAATTTTAAGTTGTTTGGAGCAATGAAAGAAAAAATAGTCTTGAAGTCACCCTAGGAAGCTCAAATTGTTGTAGCATCCTTGCAGTATGATCCATGCAAAAAATGGTTGATTAATACACAACCATGGATGCCCCAAAAATAATGTTGTTGGACGGTAAAAATTCATTTGACCTAATTCTCAATTGGGTTAATGGAACTGGATAGTCTGGTGCAAAAGAAAAGGCCCAAAGAACCCATTGAAGGAGGAATGAGCCACAAGACCAAAAAAGGCCCAAACTGTCCATGTGGTCACCTAAATCAACATCCAAATCTAATTTAAAATAATTAAAAATCAACCCCAAGACCCCTCCATTGAACTGTTCAAACCCCTCCTCTTTTTAAGCCCTTTATTTTATGCACCTATCTAAATTTAGCAAGACATTAACTTTCTCCTCCTTCATTCAAGGGCTGGCCACATATGAGGAGGAAATCAAGGCTCCCAAATCCTATTTTTAGTCGTACCTCACTAGTGTAAATAGACCTCCACTTTTCCATTCATTCATCACTCAATTCATTCTTTCATTTTTCATCCTTCTATTTTTCATCCTTCATCTCCCATATGTTCTCTATTTTCTCTATTCTTCCATTCGCTATATTTCTCCCTCTCGAAAGAGTGTTTACAGAGTTTGAGAGTAGCTCCATTCAACCATATTAAGAGCTTCTTGGCTTGGTTGTTCGACAAGAAAGGAAGAGAAAATATAGGAGCAAACAAGCTGTGCTTCAGAGACCTACCAAAAATGGCTTAGAGTTTCTTATTTCCTTTAAATCTTTTACTTTTGCTCAATTTCATGAACATAATTGCAACTAAGTGTTTTATTTTCAATAAAATCGTGGTTGTTTAAATCTGTTGGTGTTAGAATGATTTGATTTCCATAGTTCATTTCATTTAATTATGTTAAAGGTGTTCTATGCTTTCAATCTATTTACTCATGCAAGTAAAATCATGACTATATTTCTTATACAGTATGACTGTAAAGAAATGACTAAATTGATTAATTAATCTAATCAAGGTTTTAATTACTTGACAAAATACTTGTATGGTGTATGTTTAATCAATTAGGGATTAAAATTGTAATAACACCAAAACTATTATTACCTTACATAACCTTGTAAAATGTTTTGTTTATGAAATTATAAGTTTACTAAACATAGAAATATGCTAGGTAGACTTAGTAATTAAATAAGTTTAACATTTTTACCCTATTAGATAAAGGTTAGTAAATGATCGACTTCCACATAATCTCTGTAACATCATTTAACAGTGTTTAAATAAATCTAAGTTAGGAAAGAAAATTATTCTAACACAAGCATGCTATTGTGATAACTCTTAAATCTTGCTTATTTTTTGTGTTTATTTTATATTGCTTACTTAGGTAATTCTTAGTTAATTAAATTAGTTAGTTAATCCCCTTTTATTCGTTTGCATCATTTTTTAATCTATATTATTTTCACCACCAATTTGTTTAAGTTTTAATTTTTCACAAAAAAGTTGCTTATACAGTCCTCCTCGTGGAAATGATACTCTATACTTATCACTTTATTACTTATCAATGATTGTGTACACTTTTAACATTTCGTCGATCCAAGTTTTTGGCATTGTTTCTGGGGACTATGTTTAAAGACAATATTTGTGAAATTATTATTTTTGCAAATTAGTTTAAATTTTTTTGTTGAAATTTAATTTAGTTATTTTCATGTTTTATTTCAGGTGTTTGAGTATGATCATATCATTAACTTACTCCCAATATATCCTGAAATCAGAAGAACATTCAGACAAAGGAGAAGATAAGCAACTCAAACACAGACTGAAGAAATGAATCTTGAGAATCAAAATCAAGATAAACGAAATGGAGCTATAAATTGTCAAAATCCAGTCCTTGTTTCTGATGATAGGGACTGAGCCTTAAGGCAGTACGTCGTGCCACTTTTCCATGAACTTAATCTTGGTATTTTAGACCCGAGATCGAGACACCACAATTCGAGTTGAAGCTTGTTATGTTCCAGATGCTTTAGATAGTGTGTCAATTGATTGTCTTACTTTTTGGAATCAAAGTGTTTAGCAAGTCATGAATAGGGCAAGAACACTACAAACTATGTGAAGATAATTGGTGTCTGTAGGAAAGATGATACATCAAATGATGAATGGACGTCCCCATAATCTCCATGCTTGTGTCGTCCATTGATTAAGGGAGAAATGGTTGCTTCCTTGCCAAATTTAGCAAGGATGTTATCTTAATTTCCTCCCCTTGTGGTTTCGTTCCTTGGTGTGAGGAAGAATGAGTCTTCCTTGCTAATTTTAGCAAGGAAGTTGGAATTTTTCTCTCCATGTGTGGCTGGCCAATATGTAGTCCAAATGCGGTGGATTTTTTATTGCTATTTTTAGCATTTAGTGGAGGGTTAGGGATATATATGTTGATTTGTATTTGGCGAAATATTGGGTCCAATCTACTATATTTGGGAATTGAATAGTTGGCTAGGGACTGTTAATTTTAGCAATGAATAATTATCAATTTAATTATCTAGTAAAAATGGGTAGTGGAATTGGTTTTGGGCCTCCGACTTAAGCAATATTGGGCCTCTTTGGAATTAATTCTGGATCATAACCATTTTGAAGTCCATGTGACTGCATTATTAATCTTTCAACATGTACTTGTCTAAGATCGAATTATGACCAAAGTTTTTCCATCCTTTCCCTTAGCCCAATCAATCACCAAAAAAATAGTAAAATACCATTCATTTAACTTAAATTCACTACATTAACACAACCCCATAGAAATAAGAGAATATAGAAAAATAATGTAAAAACCCATAGAAAGTGTTATTTATGTACTCAAAATTTGCATAATTTCTAAATAAAAGAGTGCTGAAAGATCTATATACTCAGAATGGAAATGGTACAAAATATCGGCTAATTCGCTCTCTCAACTACATACTTTCCAATCATCTGATTTGCATATTGCTTAAACACAAATGGTTCCTTCCAAAAATAATATCTAACATCATGAAGGAATTTCCTCCTTTGTTGATATCCCAAATCGGGCGGGATTAAACCACTAGCTAAAAAGTTAGCATAATCTGCAAACCAAGGAGCTTTATGGAATTGACTTACCTCAAAGATGTGTTTGTTTGGAAAATACTTACTAATAGGAACTAAGGAGTGGGTTTTGTCTTTTTGCTCCAATCTGGACAAATGGTTTGCCACTTGATTATCTATTCCCTTCCTATCTTGTATCACCAAATCAAACTCTTGGAGTAACAAAATCCAATTAATTAATCGTGCTTTTGTATCTCTCTTTGAAAGTAGATATTTAATGGTCGCGTGATAAGTACAAACTGTCACTTTTGTATCTACAAGATATGAACTAAATTTATCAAAAGCAAAAACAAGTAGCTCTTTTTCTGTTACCGTATAATTTAATTGTGCTCCCGTCAGAGTTTGATTAGCATAGTAAATGGGATAGAAAATTATATTCATTCGTTGTCCCAACACAGCTCCTATTGCATAGTCGCTCATGTCGTACATCAGGTCAAATGGTGAACTCTAAATCTAGGGTAATGATGATTGGTGCTAAAGTTAATCTTTTCTTCAACTATTCAAAAGTGGTTAAACAATCATCATCAAAATTAAATAGTGAATCTTTTTTCAATAGTTTACAAAGTGGTTTTAAGATTTTGGAGAAATCCTTAATGAATCTCCTGTAAAACCCAACATGTCCCAAGAAATTCCTAATGTCCTTCATAGACATTAAGATGAGAGTTTCTCGATAAAATCTATCTTTACCTTGTGAACTTCTATTCCTTGTCTTATAATTTTGTTTCCCAAAACAATGCCTTCTCTCACCATGAAATGACATTTCTCCCAGTTGAGAATGAGGTTCATCTCTTTGCATCGTTTGGGCACTTTGGCCAAATTATCTAAATATTTGTCATAAGAGTCTCCAAACACAGAAAATTCATCCATAAACACTTCCAAACAATTTTCAACCATGTCAGTGAATATAGCCATCATACACCACTGAAAAGTTACAGGTACATTACATAAACCAAAAGGCATACACCTGAAAGCAAATGCACCGTATGGAGATGTGAAGGTTGTCTTATATTGATCTTCTGAGGATATAAGGATCTGATTGTATCCTGAATACTCGTCAAGGAAATAATAGTAATTGTGCCTTGCAAGTCTGTCTTATTCAACTTACGGTAATCAATACAAATCCTCCAACCAGTAACTATTTTGGTTGGAATCAGCTCATTATTTTCAATTTTTACAATTGTGATGCCACCCTTCTTCGGTACACATTGGACAGGGCTAACCCAAAAGCTATCTGAGATGAGGTAAATGATTCCTACATCTAGCCACTTGATGATCTCTTTCTTGACTACCTCTTTCATGATTGGATTTAACCTTCTTTTACCATCAATAGTTCCTCTTTCACCATCTTCCAAGATGATTTTATACATACAAAAGATGGGCTAATACCTTTGATATCAACTATCGTCCAATTGATTGCCTTCTTGAATTTCTTTAAGACAGTAATAAGCTTCTCTTCTTGATTCTCAGTTAATTTAGTTGAAATAATCACAGGTAGAGTCGAAGAGTTACGTAGAAAAACATATTTAAGGTGAGAAGGTAGTACCTTTAACTCTAACTTGGGTGGTTCTCCAGTTGAAGCATTCAACTGCTTATACGACGGGAATCCAACTCCAAAGGCTCGAAATGAGGTTGTTGATGTGATTTCTCGAACCCAAATAGAACCTCAAAAATATGTCCACGAGACCCACATTTGATAGTTAGAAAAAATTCACGTTTTTGTTAAAAATCGTCTTGATTAGGAACAAATGGAGGGGACCTTAACCCAAGGTAATTGAATATTTAAGGAATTGAAGCTATAAAGAACCCGACCTGCTTAAAACTTAACAAATTACCTGAACCTTGTCATAAGTGTGTTGTCCTCATAGGATATCCTTAATCTCTTTGGGGTAAATTTGTTCTTCTAATATGATCTTATTTTAGCTCATGATAATCATTGCATCTTCCTTCATGAAAATTCAATCACTAATAAATAGCAATTAAATCATTTATCTCTAAGACAAATGATTCATGAAACACGTCACTTTTCTTCTATCATGTAATAACAATGAGAGGATATCATTTACTCTTTATTGGGCTATGAAATCCATTATTGTGGAATGATTCTACATCATGCAAAAGTCATATATCTAATGTACCAATTTTTGGTTTCTTATCTATTTGAACTTAGAATTTCATTTACATCAAAGGATATTAGTCACACATACATAGTCCATCATCCATTAAAGATTAAGGTATGCCACACTATGAACATCACAAGCAACTTAATCCATAAACGAATCTAGCATCTATTCTACTTGGGTCATGTCTGATGTATTGTCACCTAATCAGTCACATCTACATCTTTATCATTTGGGAGTCATCCACTCCGATAACCAAGATAAAGTATCTCCCTAATTAGACTTGGTAGACAATATATTAGTCTTTCAATCGATTTTCTCAATTCAAATTAGACTGATGACATAATTAAATTATATACTCATATAAGTTGTCTTCTTATATTAGGATTTGACCACGTAATACTATTTAATATTAATTTAAATGTTATATAATCAGTGAGTTAGTATTTTGTTTCATTTTTCTTTGCATGCAAAAACCATTGAGGATAATATAAAAAATGCATTAATGATACTGATGGATATTTATTAAACGAATTTGTTCAAAAATTTATAAGTAAATAGACGGAATCACAACACTAAGGGCACTAGATCCCAATAGTTACTGGCACTTATGTGCGCTGTGTATCTCGAGTATCCTTCTTGGTTCTCCATGGTTTACTTTAGGCTACGTGAAACTAATGATTAAATGACAAGTAAAGAAAGTGCTAAAAGAAAAAGTGGTAAGTGATGATTATAATTTTAAGACATGTTACATGTATTAAATAATTATTATATCCTATGAAAAATGAATTAAGTCAACTTAATGATATTAGTGTTAAATACTAGATAAGTAGAATTCATTTAAGTACTTAACTATTCATAGAGCTTAGTGCATTAAACGCTTAGTGTGAAGGAAGTAATTGAGTGAGAAGAGTTCGAGCGAGGCAATTCAAATCAAATCTCATCAAAGAAAGGTTTTTGAATTAAGTATTTAAAGTATGAACTTAAAGTGGCATGCACTTAATTATGCAAATGATATGAGAGTGATGGTAAAAGTAATGGTTCAAGTAGTGATCAAGTGGAAATTTTTGAAGATGTCAAGTTTAAGTGCTAATGATTGATCTTGGTTGACATATGGTGTTTTCAGTGATATTTTGATATATTTTGAGGTTTAAAAATGTTGAACAAAGTTTAGTATTGATTGATGGATGTTTTTGCATGTTTTAAGGTGATTTCGAGCTTGTTTTTGGTCCCCTGCACCTAGGTTTCAATACCCACCTCTAGTATTTAATAAGTTAGAATGGAAAAATCTACCATAATTGTACCTAGGTACCGATACCTAGCCTTAGGCACTAATATCTCTACTTTCAAATGCCCTGTTTTCATTATTTTCACTTTAAAAGGGGCCCATATGACCACGAAACACAGTTGGATTGTAGAGTAAGCTTAGAAATTATTTAAAAAGTGTTAAAGAACCTTAATCAAGTCTAAAATAAGAGTGGAACTTTAATGTCATGATTCGTACTTAAGTGAAGTGTTTGGCTTCAAATGTAGTATTATTTGCTTGAACCTAGATGTGGGTTTGAGTAAGAGTGTTACAATAGCTAAAATTTCAATAAATATTTAAAATTTTTAAAATTTCAACCCATTAAATTTACTAACTTCATTTTAATTCTTATTTAATAAAAACATTAGTACAATGCCTTCTTTTTTCTTAAAAATAGTAATTTTTTTACAAATCTATAAATTTTTGGTACTATCTTGTAAAATATTATTTTTCATATGATTTTTTAAAAAAAATGTATCACAATATCATTTAAAAAAACTAGTAGTTCTTTTTTCTTTATAAACTTATAATTATTTTTTTATTATTTTATAAAATAATACTTTTACTAATACATATAATCAAATATATAGATATTAATAATATATAAATGTAAAATAATATTATATGGATAATAATATTAATACTTTTCAAAATAAATAAATCAAAATTTCAAATTAAAAGTCCTACAATCACAAAATCAAAGTTGGTTTGTTTTGAGATTTATGTTACTTTTTCTAGCAATGCAGAATACCATGACAAATCTACGACATCCTTTGGGAGGTATTTTGATCTTTGATTTGGGTGAAAAATGTTTTTTATTCAAGTTCTATCATGAGATTGATCTCGAAAGAGTAGTGGGGGGAGCCCTTTGGACGTTTAATAATCACCATTTGATTTTTCACCGGATGACAGATGATGAGGATCCTATGCAGGTACCTTTATTTGCTCATTTTTTGGGCTACAAATTCATGATCTCGCACTGGGTTTGTTTTCAGAAGTTGTTGCTAAATAGTTCAACAATTTTATTGGCACATTTGTGGAATATGATGCAAAACAAGTCAATCGGGGATTCAAAAATTTCATGCATGTGCGGGTACAAATCGATGTCGCGTTCCTTTGAAAAGGCGAAAGAAAATTACAGTCTCATCTTCTAAACAAGTTTATGTGAGATTTCAATATGAGAAGTTGATTTTATTTTTCTTTATTTACAAAAGACTTGGACATAGGAATTAGTTTTTGCCCTTCTAGTTTGTTAAACGGAGTAGGGGATATGGAGTTAGGGTGGGATTCATCTCTAAAAGCTTCGTCTAGGAGAGCCAACACCATTACTGGTGTGTGGCTCAAGGAAGAAGACAATGAGGATTTTTTTGGAAACAACATTAGACTAAGAAAAAAGGGGAGTGATTGTAGGGATGGGAACCAGTCAAGGCAACATGATAATTTTTGTCTGAAAATTAATCCTATTCTAGGATTTAATTTAGAAGGAAATCAATTTCAAAATGAATGCCATAAAGAGAGAGGTGGGGATAGTGGCGGGAATGATCTAATAGAGGAATATTTGGAAGAAGATCCTATCAAAGATATTGATGGTGAGAAAAGAAAGAGTTTCCCAAACTGTTTCACATGTTCCTAAACCTTTGGATTCGATGGAACACGCTGACGAGAGAAAGAATGCTAGTCAACTTTCGATATCGACAACCACCATTGGGCAGGCTAGCCAGAAGCAATGAAGATTTTATGTTGGAATGTTCGTGTATTAGGGAACCCACGAGGGATTAAAAGATTTCAGCACACGCTAAAGAGTTATCATCCCTAAGTTGTCTTCGTTATGGAG
This sequence comes from Gossypium hirsutum, assembly GCF_007990345.1. NCBI lineage: Eukaryota > Viridiplantae > Streptophyta > Magnoliopsida > Malvales > Malvaceae > Gossypium > Gossypium hirsutum. The sequence goes on from NC_053444.1 coordinate 29,056,721, forward strand.
ACGAAGTTGAATTCTAATCGAATGGAAATGGTTTAAAGAAAGTGTGGGTTTCATTTTGGTGTAGATGTAGATGCGGAGGGTTCCTACGGAGGATTAAATATCGGGTGGAACGCAGGAATTGATATATCACTCAGAAGTATGTAGAAGTTTAAGAAGATACTGAAAGTACGAAATGGCGTCTAACAGGCTTTTATGGTTCCCCAGAGGTTCGGAATAAATAAGAAACATGGAATCTATTAAAGAGACTTAGTCAACACCAGAGCTTACCTTGGATGGTTTGTGGTGATTTCAAATAGATTCCATACTTATTTGAGAAGAAGGGTGGGGTTCCTAGAGAGGAAGTGTAACACCCATAACCCAATCCAGTCGTCGAACCTGGGTTACGGAATGCTACAGTCATAACCAGAATTGAATAAATTAAATTTACATTGATTATCTCAAATAAACATAGAATACTTCATAAATGCATAATTATTACTCAAATTTAACAAAAACAAATCATCCAAACATAGCCAGTTCAATTTATGATTAACAAATACGTCGTTTCTCAGATCATATATAAGCTTATGTATGTTCCAATACCATCCAGAATTTAATTAGGACTAATTTGCAACATTCTCAAAATTTTAGTTCAATTATAAATCACAACAATTCAAATCTCAATTTAATTATCATAAACTATTAGTCAATCATTAATCATAAAATTCATACAAAAAACCTTAATTCAAGCCTATGGGATCTTCAAAACAATTTGGAAACAATCAGAGACTAATATGAAACAAAATAGAAAAATATGGGAAAAACTAAACACATGGGTCACACAGCCGAGTGGCTAGGTCATGTGACAGAGCACAGACCGTATGGCTCAAAGACATGGTTGTGTGGCCAAACTGTGTACAATTCGAAATAGGATTACACGATCGTGCTAGACCGTGTAACTCACTATGCTCGTGTGGACTAAACTACACCTAAACATCAATAAGACACACGACCATGTGAGTAAGCCATGTGGACACACGGCCGTGTGACAGCCCGTGTTTCAGGCCATGTGCACTTAAAATAACTTCAAAATGAAGCCAAAGCAATGTCCATTTCATAGGTGTCAAGCCTAACCAATTTCAACCATTCACATAACTTCAAAACACATTCTAACAAACTTAAAACATACCAAAACATTTAACATATGAGTCTAACCAATGTACCCTCATTAATACCACAATTTAAACATTTAAAATCCAAAATACATGCATCATTTTCCAAAACACCAAATATGTATCTATCAAGCATTTCATAACCTTCAACCACAATCAAAACTAAACTTATAAAGGCATGAATCTTACCACTTATATACTTGTGGTCAAAACATACCAGAAGAGTTAAGTAAACAACCACAACATCACATAACAAAGCATGAAACTCAATAGTCACAGGTTACTATCTTAAAAATAAATCAAACATACCAATGCATCTATTTCATTCTCATCCATTTTACGATACCTGAGCTACTTTCATAAGGTATAAATCATATGACCAAAAGCACTTATATATACATACCAAAGTCAAACATAACAAATAGATATACTCAACCATAAACTTTACTTAAACCAAAGTTATAAGCAATCTCATCATAAACAAAATATCCTAAAACTTCCTAGTATATGCCACTTATAACCCAAACTAAAATAACCAAATAAGTACCGAATAAGTTGTCGAATAGTGTGATCTCCAATCGATAGCTCGAATCCGACGATCTACAATAAAGAAAAACCCACACGAGATAAGCTTACGTAAAGTTTAGTAAGTTCGTAATAAATTTAAACTTTAACTTACTAAAAAAGATGTAATTTAAACATTTTACAAAATAATTCAATACCTCTGCTCATGAGTTCATTAATTACCTATACACATCACAAGTCTCACAAGGTTAGTGAGTTCATATATTTAACATATAACTTTATCATGTTATCAAACATATACCTAAAAACGCATTTGGTACATAAACCAACCATCACATATTCATTTAATATTTAACATATTTATTTCAAGCATATATTTCAAATGTCCCTTTTTCACATAATATATTCCTATAATTATTTCATATAAACACTTCATATATCCATTACATATATCTATTTTCATAAAAAAAACATTTCATATATCCATTTCAAGTATTTACATCAACATAAATAACATCGGATACTTGGAAAATGCTCACACAAGCTGTGACTGTAACATATAACCTTAAATTCTCACATAAGCTATGAAATGAACCTGCTCACACGAACTGTGGGTCGAAATGTTTAGCTACACGATGCTGCCTACACAAGTTGTGGAGAATCTGCAACAAATGTAGGACCTCAGTCATTGGTAAGACATCCAAGACTAGCACTCGAAATTGTAAATAACCCCTAATAACATGTCATTTGTATCTTAAGTATTCACAATGTTCAAACAAGAAACATTTCACATCCATATCAATTAACCTTCTTCACATTATACCTTTATGAGCATACATCCATATATTTCTCGTTTATCAAACATAACATTGATTTAGCTAATAGCACAATTTAATTCAATTTACTAATTGTTATATATCAATCAATGTAATTCATTCATAACATAAATAATAATTAACATACCATATAATTATTTAGGCACTGTTTTGTCACATGTATTCAACTATATGCTTTCTTCATTTTAAATTAGGACCCTCAATTATAATTTCATTTCAATTTGATTCATCTTCGCAACTTAATATGAACTATGCAAGCAAATTTAAATACAACATATTTAGATAATTAATAATTCACAAAATAGCAACCAAATCAATTCATTTATTATACAAACTTACCAAAATACAATAACTACTACACTTTGACGATGACTACTCGACGACTTTTCCTTTTCCGTGATTATCACCCAACTGGTCTATTTCTTGATCCAAATAGAATATTTTCATTCAATTAACTAATTCAATACTTTAAAACACTTAAATTCACATATATAACACTTTATTAACATTTTTCACTTTTACCCTAAACTTTTACCTTCTATTTAATTTAGTCCGTAAATCTAAAACTTTACAATTATCACAATTTTACCAAATTCATGCTAGTCGAATTTTCTATTAACCAAAACAACCCACATTTGTTAAAATTTCACAAAAATTTCATGCCCAAATTTATTATTTTATCAATTTAGTCTTTAAACTTTAAATTCACTAAAATCTACTTTACAAAACAGTCTTATTTAACTATCAAACTTATAAATCTACCACCAACCTTCAAAAATACTATAATTTCATCAATGACATAACTCAAAATAATTAACAATTTTACAAATTAGTTTTTCAATTAATTAGATTAAGCAACAACGATCTCAAAAATATAAAAAAAATTATCAAAAACGGATTAAGAAACACTTACCATGCAATTAACCGAACTTAGGAAGCTTTGAGTTATAGCTTCTCAAGTTTTCTCTTATTTTCGACGATGGAAGGTTGAACAAACAAGAAAATAATGGCTTTGGCTTCCTTTTTCTATTAAAACATATAAATAATTTTATTAATAATTTAATATTTTACTTACCTAATTAAAAAAACACATGCCGTCCACCTTTACTTTAAAATGGCCTAATTGCCATTCAAATTCATGGAATTATACCATTTTCTCCATTTAGGTAATATAAATTAATAACAATTAACTTTTACAATTTTTATGATTTAGTCTTTTTTCCTTAATTAACTATCCAAACATCAAAATTTTTGGACCAACTTTCAATATACCTAAATATTTAATAAAAAATTTAAGGATTTGGTTTATAGAAACAATGTCCTAATACCTCATTTTTCAAAACCACTTGACTTTAAGGACAAACCATTTGTACTAAACGTTTCATTCAATTAGCAAAAAATATTATATAAAAAGTTAATATAATTCTATATTTGACTCATAAATATTAAATAATAATATTTATAGACTCACACATCGAATTTGTGGTCCTAAAACTATTGTTTCTAACATCACTAAAAAACAAGTTGTTATAAGAAGGTAGGATGAAGAATTTTAGTGCCATGCTGGATCATTATCAACTTGTGGACATGGGTTTCTCAGGTCCATGGTTTACATGGGAGAGAGGTAGATTGGTGGAGAACTACATTAGGGAAAGATTAGATCGTGGAGTAGCAAATTAGGTAAGGTAGGGGTTATTCCCTAAATTTCATGTTCAACACATGGTGCATTCGTTTTCGGATCATTGTCTGCTGCTTATTTCAACTAACAATGATATCCAGCGAAGGTTTAGTCAAAGATTTAAATTTGAATCTTGGTGGACTCTTGAGGATTCTTGTGAAATAGAAGTCTGAAAGTTGTGGGGAAGTAGTATTGACACTGTTCTAGCTCACCTTTCTATATTGTACAAAATTATTGCAAAATCAGTTGCAAATCGTTTTAAAACAGTATTGGAGGATTGCATTGATAAGGCACAAAGTACTTTCGTCCTAGTTAGATTGATAACAGATAATGTGCTTTTGACTTATAAAATTCTGCATACTTTCAAAATCACAGATCGGGGAGGAAAGGATTGTTTGCACTTAAACTCGACATCAGTAAAGCTTACAATAGAGTTGAGTGAAATTTTATAAGAGCAACGATAAATAAAATGGGTTTTGCTACTCTGTGGGTAGATTTCTTATTTCATTGTATTTCATTGATGACTTACTCTATTAATATCAATGAGTTAACAGACGAGCTTTTTAAACCATCAAGAAGACTTGCAAGGGGATCCATTAAGCCCTTATATATTTCTTATTTGTAGTAAAGGGCTTTTGACACTTGTGCGGTTAGCGGAGGAGGAAAGGTTGACAGATATTACGATTTGCAAAAGGGCACCAAAAATTTCTCATCTCATGTTCGCAGATGATTGTATTCTATTTGGAGAGGCTTCTAATAGGGACACTATTGTGCTGAAAAATATTTTGAAAGAGTATAAAGATTGCTCGAGACAATGCATTAATTTTGAGAAATCATTATTATTCTTTAGCTCAAATAGTTCAAATTATGCGAAAGAATTAGTCAGTCAATCTTTGGGGGTTCGATGTTCAGTTGATTCGGGGAAATACCTTGGCCTCTCGAATATGGTGGGAAGGGGAAAAAAGAGGGCATTTCAGAATTTGAAGGATAGAATGGGAATCATACGAAAAATTGGTGCATAAAGCCACTGTCTCGATATGGAAAAGAGGTGTTTGTGAAGAGCATATTGCAAGCTATTCTTATCTATCCAATGTCATATTTTCTATTACCGAAATCTTTGCATGTCGAATTGGAACAAATTATTGGTAGATTTGGTGGCAGAAACATAATGGAAGGAAAGGAATTCACTAGTGTGAATAAAAAAGGCTGTGTAGCATGAAGGAGGATGGTGGTTTGGGGTTTAGGTGTTTGTCAAAGTTTAATGTGACATTACTGGCAAAGTAGGGGTGGCGATTACTTAATTATCCAGAGTCGTTATTAGCTTGTACGCTAAAAGCGAAATATTATCCCGAATTTGATTTCATGGGATCACGATTAGGACCAAGTTCTTTATATACCTGGAAGAGTATATAGGCCACAAAAGGGTTGCTCTAATCAAGCATGTGTTGGCTAGTTAGTATGGGATCAAACATCTCCATCTGGACTGATGCATGGGTTCCGAGTCAAAAGGACTACAAAATTCATAACAATAATAATGGTCAATCACCAATCAAGGTTTCTGAATTTATAGAACCATTTTTGAGGCAATGGAAGGAAGATCTTATTACCAGAATATCTTTTGTTGAAGAAGCCGCGAAAGTGTTGTGTATTCCTCTATCGCGTCATCCGCATGAAGACAGACTGGTTTGGAGAGGTGAACCAAAGGGCGAGTACTTTGTAAGGAGCGAGTACAAGATGCTCGTATAGGAGAATTACAACCACATAGCTAACAACTACTCAAATACATTCAAACAGTACTACAGGAAACTTTGGCAATCAGAGCTACCAGGAAAAATTCAGATTACAAATTGGAGAGCTTTCAACAAATTTCTCCCAACCAACAACAATTTGTATTACAGAAAGGATTAATAATTCAGCGGCTTGTCCTAGATGTACCGATGGTTTCAAGACTTTGGAGCATGCATTTTGTGATTATACCTTTGTCAATGAGATTTGGAAGGAGTTAAATATAAATTGGGATCAAGAGACATCAAATGATGATTACAGGAATTGGATTAGTAAAATCTACCATAAGAGTTCGAGGGCTCAGAGTAGGGTAGTAACATATGCTATTTGGGCTATCTGGATAGACAGAAGTAAAATTGTTCATGATGGAGGTCACCAATCAAGCAGCAGAGAAGCAAATTTCATCAGATTGTACGTAAGGGACATAGAGGTGATTAACGAAAAATTACCTGGTAGGCAAATTGTTTCGGAGAGGCGGAGACCACTAGAACCCCTTGGTTCAAGATTAATTTTGACGTGACTTATCTTTCCAAATCAAACAAATCTTGTTCAGGGTTAGTTGTCCCTAATACAGAAGGCAAGAAAATGGGTTCGAGAACGATTATTAATGATCATGTGCCTACCCCCTTTGCAGCGGAAGCGATGTCATGTCTCCAAGCAGTTTAGATGGGTTTGGATCTAGGTTTTAGTGAGGTCATAGTTGACAGATAATCTAACTGTGATTAAGAAGATACATGTACAAGAGATTGACAGATCAGTGTTAAGTGCCTATATAATCGATGCAAAGAAAACTAGTGAAGATTTTAGTGGATGCATGTTCAGGCATGTAACAAGAAACAAGAATGAACTGGCCCACATTCTTGCTACAAAAGGTTTGTGAAGGGAGGAAACTACTTATCTAGTGGAAAGGGTGCCTCAACATGCAATAGCAGCGAAAGAGAAGGACAATCGGTGAACAGAAGCCCTTGATTTTGTATGTAAAATTAAAAAAAATTAAAAAAGTATGTAAAAAATATTTTAAAATTTTAAAAAATAAATATATTTATTATATCGGGCTGACCCGGCCCGAAAAAGTGGTGTCCGAGGCCCGGCCCGTTTTCTAAACGGGCCTCGTTTTTTTGCTCAAACTCATATTTCGAGCCTATATTTTTACCCAAACCGTCCCATATTTCGGGCGGGCCGGGCTGCCCGGCCCATGAGCACCTCTACCCTTTGTTGTTCAATAAATTAAATCCAGGAATTATTTAAAAATTATGCATATGCATTTTATCTAATACACATAGATATTTATGCAGAATTGAATTGCCAAATCTGAGGCAAAAACACGTTTTGCCACGATCGGACGAGATTATTTTTATTTTCTTTTTTCATCTATTGAAGAAAGCGAAACCCCAAAACAGAAAAAGAAAGAATACAAAAGCAACAATAAGGAGGCAACAATGCATTGCTTCCTAAAATGAAACGAGTCCACTTAGTGTTCGTAAATCATACCAGGTAGATCATAAAGACTATTTTCCATTTTATTTCCAGTTTCGATCTCAATTCCAAACCAAAGCAAAAAGAAGAAAAATGGCCACGAATCCTGCCCTAGAACCCGAGATCGGACCCGATGGACTCGCTAGGGAAGCTCCTGTAATCGCCTACACTGAGAAGGTCACTTCTCTTTCTCCTCTCTTCTTTTTGTGTTTCGTTATTACTCTGCTGAAAATGTCATGGCGAATTCTTATGGTTTTTTTCTTCTGTGGCGGCAGATAATTGAAGAAGAGCGGGTTCAACTCAAGAAGTATGTTCATTTTGTTAATTTTAAATTTCTATTTTTGTATATGTGCTTTTTTTGATAATTTATTTTTCACTTGCCTTAGTTCAATTGTTGTAAACCTGGCTTATATGGACGACTCTGTTCAGTGCTGGGATTTAATCCAGTAATAGTAAGGAGAGTGTTCTTCTAGTCCTGCATTGCAATGCACGTGTTTAGGTAGAAAAACAGATGAGAGTATATATGAGTTTTCTATAAATGGTCAGCCTTTGAAGAATTACCTTAAATCCTTACTATAATTCTAATCTAGAGGGATAAGAAGTGATTTGTGCTGGTGCATTAACTTTCATGTGAGTTTGATACTACTTAAAACTTTAATTTAGTCCTAAATCTTAATTGAATTTACAGCTTCACTAAGTCTTATTATTCAAATCTGAAACAGATTCGAATTGCACTTGCTTAGAAGCTCTGGCATTTCTTTTGTGTCAGGATTATCTTTTACGTATATGTATTGACAAAAAGTTCATTATGACAATTTTTATTTACTCAATTAATCAAGTTTAAGAAATCTCTTTTGTGTATTTTCTTGGGATTTAGTTATTAAAATATAACAATTTATAGTACAAAAAAGAATTCTGTTTGTATCTTGGAACTTTTTTATCTAGTCTGTAGCATTTACTTATACAAATTAAGGTTGAAAGAGGATTGTGCTTTATATGGTTGTCATTTCCCTTCTCTTTAATGTTCTTTCAGTTTGTTTCTCGTGATTTCAATTGCTGGGGATTTTATCTGATCTCTATTGATTCACACTTCCAGATACATAGAAGAAAACTATTCTAAAATACGTGATGTTGAAAGAGAACTAGCAAATCTTACAATGGAGATGAAACTCACTGCTGGGCCCAAAAAAGCAGGTTGATGTGCTGCTGCCTGTATAAATATTTTTTCATTTATATGTATTTTTCTATAATGGGGTGACTCGTACATGGTATGATGTGTGGTACATACTTTCAGCCCTTGAACATATGAGAAAGAAAATCGAAATGTCAACTGAGAGAATATGTATTGCGAAGCAGAAGGAAGAACAAGCACGGAAGGTTTGTTGCATTCTCTCTCTCTCTCTCTCTCTCTCTCTCTCTGGTAGATTCTGGAATTTACTTATACATGATAATTATGGTTGCATTTGAATTAATTAAGGCCTGAATTTATTTTTTGGGACTTGCTACTGAATAAATTTTCAGTTTCTTTTACAATCCATTTTACTAGCAAGTATAGTGCCTCGTGTCTTTAGTTTTGTTGCAGCTCTTTAATATGTATTTCAGATTTGGGAAGCAGCATTGAAGGCTTTGAATGATGAGGAAGCACTTAAGCAGAAGTTATGTGAGGACTTAAAAAATCTGGTATACTTCTTTGCTGTAGGTGGATAAGCTTGCATTATTGCACTGTACTGAATTGATTCTTTCATTTGATAGGTTCAAGAAAGCAGTAACTCCCAGTTTGCTCGACTTGAGGAGTTGAAAAGGCGATTGGAAGCTTTGAACCCAAGTAGGGCATCCGCTTTGTCTAGTCATGTGAGCTTTCTTTTTATTCTTTCTTATTACACTACAAGTAGTTCATGTAGTATCCAATACTTATATGGTGTTCTAGGAGAAGATAACTTCTTTAGAACAATCATTAAAATAAGCATGTCACCAGATAAAAATTTGTTTTCTGTTATTGTGTGCTCTGCTTTTTAATTTTCTATTGCTGACCATTTTTGCAATCACTGTGCTATAAACTGGATTGATACGGAGGTGTCATATCAAAATGGAAAAGATATTCATGTGTTTGAGTGTTTACAAACTCAAGAACTTTTCCTGGCTACCTACTATAGTCCTTTTTGATTCATTGTTAATGTTTGGTTCCCTTTAGAAAATTGTTCTATTAATCAGTCCAGACTGCCCCTTTTCTGTGATATAAAGAAGGGGGAAAATGAAGCGAGATTATCATCTTAATTTGCTGATCTTTCTGAGATTATGTTTGTTCTTATGTAATAAAATACTCTGGAGTGTAGATGTATGGAAATTGGTTTCAAGAATGCCTGGAGCAGTTTGCTGGTTTGCTCAGGTAACCTAGGATCATTGTGGAGATGGCTATTCTTAAGAAGCCAAAATTAATGGTCTTCTTAACTGCTCCATTCTTGGGCATTATTTTTGTATCTCTTTTATATATTATCAGGGTTTTGGATTTTTCTAAGCTCGGGTATATGTGCACAAATCATAGAATTTTAAAAGTTTTCCCTTGGATCATGTTTAGGACGTGAAAGCAATTGGATTAACACAGGGTGCTGCGACTATGGAATCTTCCTCAGTTTCTCAAACAACAGATCTGAGGCCTACTTTTTCAGATAATGTACCTAATCTAGGTAATGGTGGAAATGTTCCAGCAATGAATGTGCATAATAAACTGCCCACAAATGATGGAGAACTAAAAGGAACAAAAAAAAGTCATTTTCATGGAAGAGAAAAAGGAATTGGTGCCGTGCCAAAGGGTAGAGGATCTACAGCACCTGGCTGGACAGGGGCAGGGTTTGATGTGGATGGTAGAACCTAGAGGCATAATTTCAGGTCCTCTTTTCTTTACTGAAGGATCAGGACAAACTATCATGTACGGGGTATCACCAGTCTTTCTCCCCAATTTATTTCTTGATCTCGACCCTTGTATCCTTTCAATTGCATATAGCTTGTTGATATGAATGATGTCATATGGCTTTTCTTTCTTATTTATTTCCTGAACAGATAAGTGTCATTAGTATTGTCTCCAAGGAGGAAATTATTTAGAATCCATCTCTTTAAAGAAATAATAATATAAATAATTTGGGAAACTCTTTGGTATCAAAACTTCGAACCAGTTTTGTGGGAAAAAAAGTTCTGTAATGGAATTTAATAGATGAAGGTTTGAGTTTTGAAATTTGTGCCACTGAGGTTTTCTTGCATTAGGTAAAACCGCTGGATGATTTGCTACATTATAGATTTGTAACATTCTATACCCAACTCGATTGTCGAATTCGAGTCACGGGATATCATACTTGTTGGAACAATTATGATAAATTTCAACTCAATTTAACAATTAGCACCTATTATTAAGTTCAAAACATTATTTTGTCATGTTATACAATCGTATGCGAGACTTGTGCAAGTTTACGGAAGCTCAATAGATAATTTAAGATTGAATAAGGATCAAATTGTAAAAATTTTAAACTATCGAGTTGATGCCATGATTTTGGGGGTTCTAGGTCGAGATGTAACTCATTGACTTGTCCTCATCGTGGCGTTGAGAGCTTGACATCACGATGTCACTCACTATTTTCAAAAGGTCCAAATGGTGCCAAAAAATCACAACTTGAATCAATTAAATTTGTCTCATTTCAACCAGATAAACTATTATATAAAATTCATATACACTAAACCAACCATTTATGTACTTTCAATTTAAACATTTATAATACAAAATCAACTCAAAACCTAGTAAATGTCATTTATCAAAGCAAAAGGGACTATAAAAACATTGCTGAGTTGAATGTCGCAGTTTGGAAGTTGGATCACTTCTCGTAACCTTGAGGTCCACCTATGTTTGTGCAAAGAATAAACAAACCGCACGCTAAGTGAAAAAGCTCAGTGGTATTTTCAAGGCTCAAACCATATAAATAAAAACATTAACATAATAAGAATATAACCGATGCATAATTCAATTTTAACTAATTCAAACAATGTATTCATGATTCATATGCTAATTTCATTCACTATCTCATTTAGCAATTCAATAAAAACATGACATGACAAATTTTCTACCATTAAGGATGTATGTGATACCATTTGATTATACCAATATCACATTTCTTTATCGCATTTACTGATTGGCTAAGTTTCCATATCAACCCTCCAAGCTTTTATAAATTGGTTCCATGGTCTTTAACATGATACTGATAATCACATATCACATATATGCATTAGTAGTACTATTTCATATTATCAAATCAATTCAAATATCATTTAATCAATTCAAATTTTATAATCCTATTTAACTTGACTCGGACTAGGGACGGATACACAGATCATCTAACCAGCAAACCAATCTGGCACCTAGTGCCTCATTAGAATGTTCGAAACATAAATTTGTGCCCAGTTGTCATTGATATAACCGAAGTAAAAGGTGTGCCCAACACTTATCGGAACGTCCGAAGTAATATATGCCCAATGCTCATCAACATATAGCTGAAGTATAAACTGTACACAATCTAACCCTATGACATGCCAACTATATCCGACACTGCCTGAACATTTAATAAGGTACCAATAATCCAATCACATTATATAAATCAATTCATAAATCATAATCTCATTTCATTTCATCACTAGTTCATGTATGTCCAATTTCACATAACATAGTTCATACTATATTCATATCACATATCACATATCACATACCAATTATATCACATTCTTTTATACTATATTTAATTCAGTCCAATTTCTTGCCATTCAATATCATTCAATACAAATAATTTTAGATGGAAATATAAGCTTACCTCGATAGTAAATCATGTAATTAACATGTATATGTGTATATATATAATGATTTCGAACCATAAAAGTACAAACCGATAGTTCAACTACTCGTCAACAATTCTTGCCTTTCTTTTCTCTCGCAAAGACTCAACGTCGTCTTTAGCTACATACGATAATTTAATAATAAAAATTTTATTAGTTTATACTTAATTCACATCCGACTATGTAGCCAATAATATTTTGTATTTTATTCAATTTAGTCCCTATACTCGGGATACACATATTTCTCGATATCTAACATTGGATTAGAATTTGATTTAACATTCTATTATTAGGGGCCCTATACTTTCTATCTATAACATAACTTCATGAAAGTTTTCAATTTAGTCCCTAATATTACAAAATTATCTAACAAGCTTAATTAGTTTTACAATTTAGTCATTATCATGATCTAAGCTTATTAACTACCAAATTCAAGTCTAATTCATCAATTTCTCTGTAATGGTAACTTGCTAAAAACTTAATAATTGAACAAATTGATACATGATCTAGCTAAATCAAACTCTCATTATCATAAACCTATAAAAATTAAAGAAAAATAGCTTAGAGACTTACTTGAAATAATGGTCGAATGCTAAAACTTCAAAAATTGTGCTTTTCTTTATTTCCTTTCTTGCTTGTAAGGTTTGAATGAGGAAGATAATACATTTTTATCTTTCTTCCCACTATCTTAACTATTTATACAAGGATTACAACTTAATTAACTAAATTAACCATTATTAATTAAGACATTTTTATACATTTTTACTATAAATTAAAACTAAGTGAGATACACCATTATCATTCACTATCATGTGATAAAGATTGGTTAAATAACCATTTTAATCTTTTGGATAATTGCTATCTAGGCCCCCAAGCAATTTCTAAATTAAAGCTCAATAACAATTGTACTTTTACAATTAGCCCTTGAGCTTTAATTAACTAATTTATTGGTCAAATTACTTAATCAAACTTTAATATATTTTCATACTATCTTCATTAGTCGCTATATTTCATCTTTAAATATTCAGTTTACAAAAATGGGGTTTCAAAATTGTATTTTTTGATACCACTAAAAATTAGGTCGTTACAATTCTCCCCCTTAAGAAATTTCATCACTAAAATTTACGTGAAAAGAATTGGGGATATTGAGATCTCATAATCTCTTTCGGTTCCTAGGTAGCTTCTTCCAAAATATGATTGTACCATAGGACTTTTACCAATGGCATGCGCTTGTTTCACAACTCTTTTTGTCACACCCCAAAATTGGGCTTAAGAGTTTCGAGGGTAAAATGAGAATTTTAACTTATATGTATTCAAAAATTCGTAGCATGGTAAATCGAAAATGTCTTTGTCTATGGATTTTAGGAAATTAAATCAATTTTTGAAAATGAGTTTCAAAAGACCTTTAATTTTGAATAAGGAATATTTTGTAAAAGGGTTCAAAATAGGAGTAGTTATAAAGCAATTATACCAAAAGTTTTTAAAATACCCTATTTTCCCCTCCATCTTCATAAAACATAGGACTATTTTCTCCTATTCACTTGTATTGCCGACTCTTGCATTCCCAAAGCCTTATTCATCAAATTTTGATTCCCAAACTCCATTCCTTTGATTTCTTTCATCATCATAACATTAAACCTCTTTAAAATTCCATAAAAATAATAAAAAAACACCATAGCTTGCTCTATTGCTTAACTTTTGGGTTTTTCGAATTTTCGATCAAACGTTTGATTCTTCATCAACTAAGGTAATGTTTTGTTTTCCTATTTATTTTTAATGATACCTAGCCTTTCAAATTGAGTTTTTATCCATTGAATCGAAATATTTGAATAAAAGCCGAAAATTGGGTCGTTAATGGTGAAATTTAGGATTTTGCATAAAAACGATATTTCAAAGTGCTTTTCAAATTTTTTTTGACATGATTAGAAGGTTTCTAAACTTTTCCTAAAGTTTCGTTAAGATATTTTAAGGTTTTATTGAGTTTTCATGAAAAATGCCTATTTTACATTAAAATTTATGAACCACGAATTTGGGTAATTTTGTGTAGTTTGAAGGTTAAGAATCAGTCATAGATGAATAACTAGATGAATGAAATTAGTTTTAGGCAAAAAGGATAAGTGGAGATTGAGATAATTGAGTTTCAATTTGGCTATTTCGAAGGTTTTAGTTCCAAGAGGAACTAGCTTGGGCCCTATATTTTGGGCATTTTAAGAGTTTCTATAGCTGAATTTTAATCATGGTTATTGTGTGGTTAACTTTGGTGAAGTTACGGAAGTGTTGGAGCCTTCGACGAGCAAGGCAAAAGGAAAGGTAAAGCTAGTTTAAGCTTTTGGCAATAGGCGAAAACGTGAATGGTGAGTGTTTGGAATCAGTGTTAGTAGACACGATTCATAGTTTGGCCATACAAAGCTTTATACAGAGCCATTTGAATGCTTGATTTGAAATTTTTATTGTACACAAAATTGGCTAAAGGTAAATAATGTTCCCAACTAGCTTCAAACTCAATGATATAGGCTCGAAGCATATCTTCTAACACTTGGATAACATGTTCTGATTGGCCGTCAGACTTGGGATGAAAAGCTGTGCTGAAATTCAACCTCACACCAAAGATTCATGCAATTTCTTTTAGAATATCAAAGTGAAACGAGGATCTCGGTCCGAGGTAATGGACATAGGTACACCATAAAGTCTTATTATCTCGTGAATATACATCTCAGCAAGCTTCGAGAGTTACCAATCGATTCTTACTGCAAGAAAATGAGAAGACTTTGTTAGTCGGTTAACTACTACCCAAATGACATTTCTTTTATTCAGCAAAGTTGGTAGACCAACAACAAAATCCATTGCAATTTGTTCCCATTTCCACTCAGGAATTGAAATAGGTTGAAGTACCTCAATGGGAACTTGATGTTTTGCTTTTAATCATTGGCAAGTAAAGCATTTAGCAACATATTCGATGGTTTCTCTTTTCATACCTGACCACTAATATGATTCTCGCAAGTCACAATACATTTCTGCACCACCAGGATATATAAAAAAAGAACTATCGTGAGCTTCACACAAAATAAATTTCTTCTGTTCAACATAATCAGGTACACAAATTCAGTTTTGAAAGCGAAGGCAATTATACTCGTCAATGTTGAAATTCTCATTGACGTATTGTTGGGCAAGCTTTCTTTTCTCCACTAGCTTAGCATTTGAGGATTGTGCCTCTTTCATTTGATCAATCAACATAGACTTTATTTCCAATTTAGCTAACAAGCTTCCATCATTACAAATACTCTGTTGGGCAAACATTTCTCTCAATTAAAATGTTGACTTTTGGCTTGAGGCATTAACCACTACATTCGCTGTAACAACCCTAACGTATCCGTTGCTGGAATAGGGTTACGGAGCATTACCAAAAATCAAAGCTTGAAACATTTCATAAATCATGGAAATTATCAATCAATCTCATACGTAATCTCCCTTATTTGAGCCCTCAAGGACCTAGAAACAATTTAGAAATGATTCGAGACTAAATAAAAAACATATGAAATTTCATGGAAAAAGATAGAAATTTTCACACTACAGGGGTCACACGGCTATGTGGCCAAGCTGTGTGACTCACACAGTTGAGACACACGTCTGTATCTCTGGCCGTGTGGACATTCGAAGTAGGGACACATGGCTGTGTCCCAGCCCGTGTCCGTGCCTGTGTAACTCACTGACTTGGGTCACACGGCAAAGCCACACGCCCGTGTGCTAGGCCATGTAACTCTCGAAATGGCCTTACAACCCCGTGCGGCAGGCCGTGTGCTAGGCTATGTAATTGCCTGACTTGCAACCCTTTGAAACCTACAGGGGACGCATGATCGTGTGTCACACACAACTGGGACACACGCCCGTGTCTTAGGTCGTGTGGACAAGAAATAGGCCATTTTCAAGCCAATTCTCTCGCCCAAAACAAGATCACACTTTCAAGCCATTTGCACCTATATTCAAGCATTCAAAATGTACCTAAAACATGCATTATAAAGCTACATCAATATGGTATTTGTTCATACAACCAATGTTCCCAAAAAGCACTTCAATCATAACAACTAACCATGTTTAAACAATTGCATAATCTAGCCATTAACCAACCATACCTTTCTAATCTAATTTCCTTGCCAAATTTACCACCATGATCACTTGCCAAAAGCACATTCATATATACCACAATGGCCACTAAAACATACATCAACCATAAAAGCACCAAAATGCCAAAATGTCATCAACCATAAAACCACATGTATACATGCCAACATGACAACTAATTCATCAACCAAAATACCACATTTACAAGCCAATCATAATGTCTATTTCATCAGGCACAAAACACCTATACATTCTACTATAACCATGACTCAAAAACATCAAAATCTACCGATATAGCTGATGGATCGTGTGATAGGTCTCCGACGATCATCCAACCCGAACGAGCTTCTGATTAACTATAAAACATAGAAAAGGAACACAAAGTAAGCATAAATGCTTAGTAAGTTCATAAATCATAAACAATGCCTACCATTTTAATGCATAAGCTTAAAAATAAATATGAATCAATCCAACACAAGCTTGGCACAAGCCTGGCACAAGCCTAAGCATCACCAATAACACAAATTAGTGTTTAATCACATAACTTAACAATATCATCACATAATAAGATAGATTTCACAAACATAATTCATATGCACTTAGACTTTCCATAAGTATGAGTATACATACTTCATACCTTTCCATAATATCAAAGTGAATTTCATCAAACCCTTACCGTAGCATACATAATTCAAAGTGTGCTAAACAATGGTCGAAACAATCCCATTTCATATTCGATGGTCATCACCATCCCTTTTAATATTCGATGGGCGTCGATACGTCATTGGAAATTTTTGTCGAGACATGATATGATAATGTAACATGATAGCATTTAAAATAACAAGTTAAAATGCTATTTAAATGTACGAACTTACCTCGACGATAAAACATAGAAATAAAATCGATTAATCCGAAGCTTTATCTTTGCCCCGATCTAAAGCCGTATGAGGTCCACCTTGATCTAAATGAATAAATTCAATCTATTTAATTCAATCCAATTTCATATTTGTTCAAAATTACACTTTTGCCCCTATTATTTTGATTCATTACAATTTAGTCCCTAAGCTCGTAAAAATAAAATTCATGCAAATTCATCCTTAACTTAAGCTACCCGAATTTCACATGCATCCATAGCAACTCATACATTTAATTATTTCAAAATTTCTACCACACATTTTACAAAATTTACAAATAAATCCCTAATTGACATTTTCAAATAAAATCACTTAATAAAAGTTGTTTATCTAACAACATAGATTTATTTTCTTCCACCAAACATCAAAAACAACTTGAAAACATTCATGGAAAAACCCTAATCTTTTAACAGATTTGAAAATTAGTCCCTGGGCTAGCTAAATTAAGCTACAACGACTCCAAAAATATAGAAATCATTAAAAACGGACGAAATATCAGTCACATGCAAGGATGAACTATGGCCGAACCTTGAAGCTTCATTAATGGATTTCCTTTAGGTTAATTTCTATGGAAGAAGACAATAACAAAGATGATGTCTTTGTTTTCTTTAAATTTTATTAACCTTTATTTAATAATTTACTTATTTAACCTTATTATTAACCTTTAAAAACACATATATATTGTCCATAATAGTCCACTCATAATATCAATTGTTTAATTTCAACATAAACCCTCTAACCATTTAATGACATAACTATTAGATCCCTTTAGCTTATAGAACTCAAGTTTTTCACCTTTTGCAACTTAGTCCTTTTTACCAAATTAAGCATGTAAACCTTAAAATTTCTTAACAAATTTTTTATACGATAATACTAACATGCTGTAGACATTAAAATAATAATAAAATAATTATTCTCACATTGGATTTGTTGTCCTAAAACCACTATTCCTATTTCACTAAAAATAGGCTGTTACAACTCTCCCCGCATAAAGGAATTTTCGTCCCCGAAAATCTTACTAGAAAAGAGGTTTAGATATTGCTTTCTCATAGCTTCTTCCGGTTCCCTGGTGGCTTCCTGTAAACCATGTCATTGCCAAAGAACTTTCACTAAAGTTATGTTTTTATTTCTCAATTCTTTAACCTCTCAAGCTAAAATTTTGATTGATTCTTGCTATACGACATATCAGACTGAATCTCGACTTCAATAGGTGATATTACATGCGAAGGGTCTGATCGGTACCGTTGTAACATAGATATGTGAAACATGTTATGGATCTTTTCTAGTTCTGACAACAAAGCTAAACTATACGCTACTGGTCCAATTCTTTCGATAATCTCATATGGTCCGATAGGACTGGAACTTAGTTTTCTTTAACGACCGAATCGAAGAAATTTCTTCCAGGGTGATACTTTCAGGAACACTTTATTACCGACTTGAAATTCAATGTTTTTACATTTTAAATCCGCATACAATTTTTGTCGATCTGAAGCTGCTTTCAAACTATCTCAGATTACTTTTACTTTCTCTTCAATCTCTCGAATCAAATCAACCCTGTGAATCTTTTTCTCACGAGCTCAGTCCAATATAAAGGAGTTTAGTATTTACGACCATACAAAGCTTCATACGATGCCATCTTTATGCTCGATTGATAACTGTTATTGTACACAAACTCAACTAACGGTAGAAATTTCTCCTAGTTGCCTTTGAACTTTAAAACACAACATCAAAGCATGCCTTCGTGTATCTAAATTATCCGCTTAGACAGACCATCGGTCTGAGGATGAAATGCGGTGCTAAAATGAAAACGAGTACCTAGAGCCTTATGTAACTTGCTCCAAAATCATCATGTAAATCGCGGATATCTATCTAAAATAATGGAAACTGGCACCTCGTGTAATTTGACAATCTCAGAGACATAAAGCTCGGCTAATCTTTCAAGAGAATAATCTATACGTATTGGAATAAAAAGTGTAGACTTCGTCAGGCGATCAACGATAACTTAGATTGCATCTTTCTTTCTCGGAGACAAGGGTAGTCCTGATACAAAGTCCATTGTGACACGCTCCCATTTCCATTCCGGGAATTATCACTGGCTATAACAGATCAGAAGGTACCTGATGTTCAAATTTAATTTGCTGGCACACTAAAAATTTTGATACAAACTCAGTAATCTCTCGTTTCATACTCGGCCACTAGTACATTTGTTTCAAGTCGCTGTACATCTTATTGCTACTAGGATGAACAGATAAGCTACCACTATGACCTTCATGCAAAATCTTCTAAACGAGTTCTAAATTTCTCGAAAAACAAATTCTGCCCCTGAAGTATAAACAATCGTTGGATCTAATCTGAAAATTTGAATAAGAAATCGACTCACTCTATTTTTGTTTTGCTAATAACATATCATCACAGTTCTGAATCTCATATTCAACGCATCTAAGATCGAACCATCATTAGACAACGTCAATCTCGTATTCAACGCTCGCAAAGTAAATAGAAACTTTCTACTCAAAACATCAGCAACTACATTCGCTTTACTCGGATGATAATCAATGATCAAATCATATTATTTCAATAACTCGAGCCATCTAGGCTGTCTTAGATTCAAATCTTTCTATGACATCAAACACTTCAAACTTTTATGATTTGTAAAGATGTGACATTTTTCATTGTACGAATGGTGTTGCCAAATCTTCAACGCAAATACAATAGTTGCAAGTTCTAAATTATGCGTCAGGTAATTCTTTTCATGTGGCTTCAACTGTCTAGAAGCATAAGCTACCACTGTGCCTTCCTGGATCAAAACACAGCCTAAACCATTTAAAGATGAATTATTGAAAATCACAAACTCTTCACCCGATTCAGGCTGAACTAACACCGATGCCTCGATTAACAACGCTTTCAACTAATTGAAACTTTACTGGCATTTCTCAGACCACTCAAATTTCACATCTTTCTGTAATAATCTCATCATCAATGTAGCAATCATCGAGAACCCCTTAACGAATCTTCTGCAACACCCTACTAGTCCCAAAAAACTTCTAACTTCAGATACGTTTCTCGGAGGTTTCTTGTCAACAACAGCTAAAATTTTGCTCGAATCAACCCTAATGCCCTCGACTGATACAACATGTCCCAGAAAACTGACTTCCTGAAGCCAAAATTCACATTTGCTAAACTTGGTGAATAATTACTTTTCACACAAAGTTTGCAATACAATTCTCAAATGCTCGGCATGATCAGACTCTTCTCGAGACTAAATCAAAATATCGTCGATGAATATCACCACAAATCGGTCTAAATACTGTCTAAAAATTTTGTTCATCAAATTCATAAATACTACAGGTGCATTAGTTAAACCAAATGACATCACAAGAAATTCATAATGTCTGTACTTGGTCCTGAACGCGGTTTTTGGTACATTTGAATCTTTAACTCACAGCTGATAGTAACTAGAACAAAGATCAATCTTCGAAAATACTATTGCACCTTTCAACTGATCAAATAGATCATCAATTCATGGAAATGGATACTTATTCTTGATCGTAACTTTATTGAGCTGGCGGCAGTCAATTCATAATCTCATAGATCTGTTCTTTTTCTTTACGAATAGAACAGGTGCACCCCAAGGTCAAAAACTGGGTCGAGCAAAACCCCTATTTGCAACTCTTGCAACTGCGCTTTCAACTCTTTCAACTCTGTAGGAGCCATTCTGTAAGGAGCTATTGATATCGGAGATTTTCCTGGTACTAACTCAATGGCAAACTTAACCTCTCTAATCGGTGGTAACTCGGGTAACTCCACTGGAAACACATCTGGATACTCGCAATCTACTGGAACCGATTCTAAGTTGAACTCAAAAACTCTAGAATCAAATACGTATGCGAGGAATGCCACAACCCTTTTTCACATATCTCTATGCTAACATAGCCAAAATAACAATAGGCATAACACTCAAACTATTTGATTCAATCTAAAGTTTTTCACCATTCTGACACTTTATCTACAGTTCACAATAGCATCATGTAAAGCTAGCCAATCCATGCCCAAAATCATGGCAACAACATCAAATTGACCGAAAAATTACAACCCTGAATCATCAACAGACAGTTTTTGCAAATCTTATCAACTAGCACATACTGATCTAGGGGGTTCGGTACTTTAACCATGAATTTAATGGACTTGATAGGTAAATTCTCACTTGACACTAGATTCGTGCATACATACGAATGGGTTGATCCTGGATGAATCAAAACAGTATCATCAGTATCAAAGATAGGAAATGTACCAGTAATAAAATCTAATGCTGAAACTTTCTCTCGTGCACGAATTACGTAAGCTCTGGCTGGTGCTCGTGCCTCAGATATCACAGCAGAGTCTTTTGTTACAGTATAGCTATTACTCACATTTCCAAGATTACGAGGTGGTCTACCTCTCGCAACAGTGTTGCTCAATCAAATAGCCTGAACCTTTTTTTTCGGGTACTTTTGAGCAATCTTGAATAAAATGCTTATATGATCCACATTGAAAACATGCACCATCTTTCACCTTACACTCTCAAAGTGTCAACGTCCAGACTTTTGACAATTGGGTTTATTGTCTTTAACACTACCTACGCTCACTACAGACGTAGCTTGAGTTTTTGAACCCGTATATTGTTTACCTCGGTGTCTACCAGAATATCCCACTGAAGCAGTTGAACGATTATAATGTTCTCTCAATTTTTTTGATGACAATTGATATGACTTTCTCAATGATCTCTTTCTTGAATATCTAGCTTCAAAATCAACTTTTCTCTTTTCTTTGCTAAGTTCTTCGGCTTTGTGCGCTCGATCAACCAGAATAACAAATTCTTTCAGTTCAAGTATCCCGACTAACAAATTTATGTCTTCATTTAACCCATCTTCGAACCGCTTACATATATAACAACTTCAGTTGGAATACATTCCCAATAATACTTGCTTAATCTAACAAACTCCCTCTCATACTCTGTCACTGACACTCGACCTTCTTTAAGCTCAAGAAATTCTTCATGTTTCTGATCAAGAAATCTTTGACTTATATACTTCTTTCGGAACTCGATTTGGAAGAATTCCCAATCGATACAATCTCTCGGCAAAACTAAAACCAAATTGTTCCACCATTGTTAAGCTGAATATTTTAATAGAGATACAACACATTTTACACATTCTGTCGGTGTACATGATAACTCATCTAAACTCTGATAGTATTTTCTAACCAAAATTTGGCTCTTTCAAGATCATCATAAACTATAGCTCTAAATTCTTCCACCCCATATTTACGAATTTTGTCAACTGGTGGTTTTTTAACTCGCATTGATTCCAAACTCTGAGGAACCACGGGGACTGATTGGGAAATAGGTGAGGGTGGAGGTTGTAGAGTCGTCAGGTTCGTTCGTACAAACATGGTAAACCATTCACTCATCATTTGGAAGAAGTCTTCCTTAGCCTCTCCTTTGCGACCCTCAGATACGGGCCTTGTGCCACTTGACGCTGCTTTGTGAATAGAGGCTTGCGCATTACTTTCAACTTCATCGAAGTCGACTCAGTTGGATGACATTACTATATGAAAGCATAAGTTCAAATGAGTCAGGAGTTATCACACTAATACAAGTTGTATAATGGCACGTATAGCTAGACTCGTATACGCTACGTTCAATCTAAGAATCGACTAAACCGTAGCTCTGATACCACTAAATGTAACACCCTTAACCCCGTATTTGTCGTCAAAATAGGGTTACAAAGCATTACTAAAAATTAAAGCTTAAAACGTTTAACTTAAAACAAATCATAAATCATGGAAATTATCTATCAATCTCATACATAATGTCCCTTATTAGAGCCTTCAAGGACCTAGAAACACTTTAGAAATGATTCAGGACTAAATCGAAAACATATGGAATTTCATGGAAAAAGATAGAATTTTTCACATTGCAGGGGTCACATGGCTGAGACACACGCCCATGTCTCAGGCCGTGTGGACATTCGAAGTAGGGACACACGACCGTGTCCCAGCCCGTGTCCGTGCCCGTGTAACTCACTGACTTGAGTCACACGGCTAAGCTACACACCCGTGTGCCAGGCTGTGTGCTAGGCTATGTAACTGCTTGACTTGCAACCCTTTGAAACCTATAGGGGACGCATGATCGTGTGTCACACGCAACTGGGATAGACGCCTGTGTCTTAGGTCGTGTGGACAAGAAATAGGCCATTTTCAAGCCAATTCTCTCACCTAAAACAAGATCACACTTTCAAGCCATTTGCATCTATATTCAAGCATTCAAAATGTACCTAAAACATGCATTATAAAGCAACATCATTATGGTATTTGTTCATACGTTTCTAATCATGTTTAAACAATTGCATAATCTAGCCATTAACCAACCATACCTTTCTAATCTAATTTCCTTGCCAAATTTACCACCATGATCACATGCCAAAAGCACATTCATATATACCAAAATGGCCACTAAAACAAACATCAACTTGAACATTCCAACATCAACCATAAAATCACCAAAATGCCAAAATGTCATCAACCATAAAACCACATGTATACATGCCAACATGACAACTAATTCATCAACCAAAATACCACATTTACAAGCCAAGCTGATGCAACCTTAGCCAGGGAAATTACTACTGAATCCATTGAGCTACCACGAGGACCAATAACTAGATCACGAGCTAAGAGATTTTGAAATGCAATAGCAAGCTATGTGGAACGAGCTAGGGAGAGCAAGTGGCCGAATTCGATAGTCATGCTTCGAACCGTTCAAAAAGCGTTACTTGCAATTTGTTGCAAGCTGAATTTTTTTCTTTTAATTAACTTGTTTTAGTTTAATAAATGAGTAGCTGATCAATTAATTTAACTTATCTTAAGTTTTAATAAATGAGTTAGTTATTGAACTTTATTAAATAAAGATGCTTCTTAATTGATCTAGTTCCTAGGATTATTTATTGATGCATAAATTAAGTTCTTTAAATTATGCTTCTTTAATTAAACTAGTTGCTGGAATAATTATTACATATATGTTTTAGTTCATTTATTTAACTAAGTTTAATGTTTGTTATGATGAATAAGTGTTTTCATTTTTTTAATAAACTCATTTCAAGGTGTTTATTGCAGGTGACTTTTTAGCTTATAGTGGTTACAATTCAAGGCTGTTACACATTTAATTAAGTGGCTGTTCAAGTTCTTTTGAGTTACAATTAAAGGGGATGTTATAGAGGGAGATTAAAAATCATTAAAGGAGTTTTTAAAGAGCATTTTATGCCCTTTAAATTTGACAGCAACTCTTCCACTTCCAGCCGTTTTTAGAGCTTTCAAGAGAAATTAATCAAGCCTTTGAATGTCATTAAGGAGCTGGTTAAGAGATGGTGTCTTTTCAACTAGCCAAGGACAAATCAAGAGTCATTTTCTAAGCCATTAAAGACATTCAAATCAGCTGAATTAAGGTGATTTTATGGAAGGAGTTATTTGGTTTAAAGAATAAGAAAAGACATCAGTTTTTTATGGCACATTAAGTGGATGTTTTTTGACCATTCAGTTACCTTGTTTTAGCATTATAAATATATGTAATCAGCCATAGAGAAAGAAGAACTTTTTGCTGAATATAGATGAAATATTTGAATTGTGAGCTATCCAATTCTCTTTATTCTTACGGAATTGATTTGACTTATTAAGTATAGCTTGTGGCGTCCATATTTTCTTTGTTGCTGAACTTATCACCTTTGTGTGGCGTTCAATATACCTTTGGTTCCTATCATAGTTGATAGTGGGTCAAGGTTCCTTTCCTGTTTCCTTTAACCGAAAAACACCTAAAGACCATTTTGAGATTCGGGTCAACAACTCGTTATTGCTGGTTCATCTTTGGTCTTAGCCAATTAATTTGTTATTGTTTCCTTCCTATTTTCTTCATTACCTTTGTTTGAAGCCATTAACTCTATTTTGTTTCTTTTAAACTGAAACGATTCTATTCTACTCAATTCACGATCGGGCGACACTAACGACTCGATTCAATTCACGAAATGAGTTCGTATCAAATTGGTATCAGAGCCAGGTTATTTGGAGTAAGAATCAACATTGTCGGCATTACGGTATAGTAGTTTCTTTGAAAAAAATTCGAAAAAAAAATTTGAAAAAAATTCAAAAAAAAAATTGAAAAAAAATTAGTTTCCATTCAAACTCAAGAGATTGGATATCAAGCTGAAAAAAAATTTCGTGAAAAAAAAAAGCTTGTTTTTAAATTTTGTTGTTGTTTGCTGCCCAAATTTTAGTCATTACTACCTTATACTATTTCGGCATACCCAACCTTTTCATTTCTTTGTTTCAAGCCTACTTTCCTTTGTCCTACAATATTCTTACCAAGCCCAAACATCAAGGTTGTAAGCCGACCCACAACAACTGCTTCTTAAGTTTAAATATTTCCTAAGAACTTAGAGAGGAGGAGTGAGTGGAAAGAGGCAAGAGAGTGGTGAGTTTATTCGAGAGTATAAAAAGCCAAGGAAGAGAGATTTCTTTGTGAGTGGATAGTGAGAATTTTTTTTGTGAGTGCATTTAAAAAAAATGTCACAAAAGTCTGGAAAGAAATCAAAATGTGGAAGGAGGGTTCCGTCCCGTAAGAAATGTTGGAGGAGGAGTGCCAGATCTTACCCTACAAGCAATTATGAGAGAGATGGAGCGATTATTTGATAGAAAACTTGAACCAATTGAAGATCGTTTATATCGAGTCGAGAGACGAGAGAACAACATGAGATGACTCTAGAAGATGCAAGACAAGAGCGAGGACGTCCAATCCAAGATCCTTATGAAGCAAGTGGACAAGAAAGTGATCACTCATCTGCCCAAAGTGTACGACGTCGAGGCCGTCAACGACAAAGAGGTCCTAGAGATCGTGAACGACCAGATGACAATCTTAAGAATATCAAGATGGCAATTCCACCATTCCAAGGTAAAAATGACCCTGAAGCTTATTTGGAGTGGGAAAAGAAGATTGAGCTTGTTTTTGATTGCCACAACTATTTGGAGAGTAAAAAGGTGAAACTCGCGACAATTAAGTTTTCTGACTATGCCATAGTGTGGTGGGACCAGCTTGTAACAAGTCGACGACGAAATGGTGAAAGACCCATCTCTACTTGGGGAGAAATGAAATCAGTCATGCGGAAAAGATTTATTCCATCATACTACCATCGAGATCTTTATCAACAACTTCAAAACCTTACTCAAGGAAATAGAAGTGTTGAAGATTATTATAAGGAGATGGAGATAACGATGATTTGAGCTGATATCGAGGAGGATCGAGAGGCAACCATGGCTAGGTTCCTTGCGGGTTTAAATCGAGACATTGCCAACATAGTTGAGCTACAACACTATGTTGAAGTGATGGACATAGTTCGCATGGCGATTAAGGTTGAAAAGCAACTTAAGCGAAAAGGAGTTAGTAGACCCTATGCCAATTCTTCAACCAACAAATGGAATCAAGGAGTTAAAAAACCCCAGTTAGAACAAAGGAGTCGACTATAGCAGTTAAATCAAATCAGCCCATTGGAGAGACAAGTCGAAATAAAAATGAGCAAGCGCCAAATCGCACGAGAAACATAAGATGTTTCAAGTGTCAAGGCCGAGGGCACATAGCTAGTCAATGTCCCAATCGACGAATTATGGTGATAAGAGCTGATGGAGAAGTTGGGTCAGAGGAAGAGGATGAAAATGAACATGAAATGCCATCCGATGATGAAGATTTAGAGTTACCCGTTGAAGGAGAAATTCTTGTTATGAAGCGTAGCCTCAGTATTCAAAGTGTTGAAACTGATCAACAAAGGGAGAACATTTTTGACACTCGATGCCTGTGACAGCCCAAAGTTGACCCTAGTCGGGAAGTGGTTTCGGGACCGCTAAACCGAGTCACCGAAATGTTTGAATGTGATACTTATTGTGTAGAATATGTAATTATGAATGTGTGAAAATTTCAAGCTTCAATTTGGTTGATTTCATGTGAATTTAGTCAATAGGACTTATGTGAGAAAATTCTAAAATGTGATAGGTCAATATGTGAGGACCTACTAGTGCATGTGGACAAAGGGGGGACTTGCATGTCAAATTCCCCCCCTAATGAGTAGTGGCCGGCCATGACAAGGAAGGATGGGCAAAACATGTCATGAAACATGTTTTGTTAGTGGAAGAATAAAATAAGGAGTATGGGTAATAAAGAAATGGAAAACAAAAGAAAAAAAAATGTGTGTGTGGTGTTTGTCCCCCCATTGCCGTGAGCTAAACAAGAGAAAGGGGGAATTTTGTTCATCCTTTTCTCATCTTCATGCTTGCCAAAAACTAGAAAGAAAAACAAAGAAAAATTTTCTCATCCTTTGGTTCATCATCCTTGGCCAAAAATTTTAAGGAGGAAAGAAGAAGAAAGGTGAAGAGATTCGGCCATGCATGTAGCTAGGCTAAGGTATGTTTGATGATGTTCCATGAGAGGCATGCATGTTTTAGTTGTTAGCTTGAGTTCTACCTAACCCATGGTCTAAATCTTGCTATGTGATGGAAATGGCACTTGACCATGGATGAATCATTCTTGGTTGATGTTTGATGTTGTGGTGATGAGGCATGAGGATGAGTTAAGATTCGGCCTAGGTGGAGGTTGTGTTAATGCCATTGCATGCAAAATATGAAGCTTGTTAATGATGCATGTGATGATGGCTTGATGATTCTTGAACCTCCTTTTTAGCATTTTTGTTGTGTGAGCACATATGTGCATTGGTTGCTAAATGGAGAAGAATCGGCTAGCAAGATGTGTGCTAAGGCCGAATGTAACTTTGCATGTTAATGAGCAATGCATGTGTTAAATTGATGAAAAGGGGGAGGATGCTTTACTAGTGTGTACATGTGTGTATTAAGTGTTGAAATCGACCCCAAAAATGGACATGCATATTCGGTCAAGGGCAAGAAATTAGCTAATATGTGGTGTTGATGCATGATTTTTGCATGTATGAGACTTTAATGTCTAATGTATAAATATGGGCTAAGTGCCTTGTGTTCATCTTTTGATGCCTAAAATGATGAAATCAATTTATTTGTTTGATTAAGCTCAAGAGCAAAGGGGAAATAAAACCGATAAAGGGAAGGAAAAAGTGGTTGAATAGCTAGCGGAATCGTTCGACAACACCCGAGGTAAGTTCTTGAGTAAGAGAGCTTAAATTTCGATGTGATTAAATCATGCTCTATGTGTGGCTATTGAGCCGAATGTGCAAGGACAATATGTGCCTTGTGTTTGAGTTTCGTAAACGAAAATGAAATATGAATGTGCTATGAATTATTGTTAGATGTGCATGATTAATTGAATGCTGTCCGGGCTAAGTCCCGAAGGCTTTGTGCTAAGTGAATATATCCGGATTAAGATCCGAAGGCCTTTGTGCGAGATACTAAATCCGGGTTAAGTCCCGAAGGCATTCGTGCGAGTTATTAAATCCGGGTTAAGTCCCGAAGGCATTCGTGCGAGTTATTAAATCCGGGTTAAGTCCCGAAGGCATTCGTGCGAGTTGTTAAATCCGGGTTATGTCCCGAAGGCATTGTGTGAGTTACTAAAACCGGGCTATGTCCCGAAGGCATTTGAACGAGGAGCTATATCCGGTTAAATCCCGAAGGTACGTGATTTGGTAATGAATGAGCTTGCTGTAAAATTCCAGCGAATACTCGAAAAACATCCCAATATGGGGATATGTTACGTATGTGTTGAATTTAATCGAGCCCTTACAAATAAATGTTCGCTCAGTTGATAAACGAGCTACCGGCCTTCGGCCAAGTTAGTTTATTGTGTATGTACATAAGGGTTGTTAATGTTGTGAAGCAAGTTTGATATCGGTAAATTGCGTATTATGAAATATTCCGTTTAGCTAAATGTGTGCTATTCTTTGTGCATGCTGGAATTCCTTGCTCAAACTTACTAAGCATAAATTGCTTACTCGTTACATTGCTCCTCTGTTTTATAGATTTTTGGTTCTCCAGCTATCGGACTCGGGATCTTGAAGTCGAAGTCGCCCACACTATCAAAGGCTCTTTTGGGTACTATTTTGGTTGAATTTTGTTATGGCATGTATAGGACTACCCATTGTTGTCTTTCGAGTACTTTATGAAATGTATAAGTGTACAGCCATGCGAAGATGGCTTGTAGAAGTGGAGTATGGCATTAGACCATTCGTATTTATGAATGTATAGATGGTTTCATGATGTAACTATGTTGGAATGGAAGTGTTGAGCAAATGATCAGCCACTAGAATGGCTAAGTATGATCATATGTGGGCTTATGTATGACAAGGCCCTAGTTGGTCCATGAAACCCCAAATTAGGTAAGGTTCACTTTGAAAACAGAAGCTGATAGCAGCAGTGGTGTGGATTGGAAAAATCACAAGAATTCGTAGGAGTGGAATTAAATAGTGAATAAATTATGTAATCGAACCTTGATGAATCTACTTTCATATGGAAGTAACGAAACAATTATAGGAACAGTACAGAAAGAGATATTCGGGTTCTTGTGGAACAGGGCCAGAACAGTTTCTGGATTCACTGTTCCGCCTTTGGAAATTCACTATAAATTGACCAGAGATAATTAGGGGTCATACCATATATGTATGGATTCCTCTCTGAGTCTAGTTTCCATAGAAACAAACGGCATCAGTATTGAAGCTCTGTGCAGAGTGATATCCCAGTCGTAATGGGAAAAGGTCAGTGTAGTCGACCCCTGTAACATGGGAGACTTTGACTAATAAACTGTACTAGTTGGCCCGACCAAAAATTCTAGAAAAAAATCCATAGGTGGGGACATGAGTCTAGTTTCAGGGAAAAATCACAAAACTGATTTTTGAGTTGTGAAACTCAAGATATGATTTTTGAAGCGACTAGTACTCAGACTGGGCAGTGTCTGGAAAAATTTTTCAAAGTTTGTTAACATCTCGTGTCCGACTCCGGTGTCGGTCTCGGGTTCGGGGTGTTACAATGCCACATTCAAGGCCAGGTATGTAGTATGATCATTGATGGTGGTAGTTGTACTAATGTAGCTAGTATTATGTTGGTGGAAAAGCTAGGTTTGGCTACAACTAAACATCCAACTCCATACAAGTTGCAATGGCTAAATGATGGAGGTAAGCTGAAAGTAACAAAGTAAGCTGTGGTGGCATTTTCTATTGGAAAGTACCAAGATGAAGTGGTGTGCGATGTAGTTCCTATGCATGTGGGACATCTACTTTTGGGACGTCCATGGAAGTTTGATAGGCGCGTGATCTATGATGGTTATACAAATCGCTATACATTCAAGCATCGAGGCAAGAATGTAACTTTAGCGCCATTGACTCCAAAGCAAGTGTACCAAGATCAATTGAAGTTGAAAGAAAATATTGAAAAAGAGAGAGACAAGAAAAATGATAAAAAGAAAGAAAAAATTGAGGGAGTGGAGGTAAAAGTACGAGAGGAACAAGAAAGTCAAAAAGAAATTGAGAGTGGTAAAATCAGCGTATTTGCGAGAGAAAAGGAGATAAGAAAATCATTGTTGTTGCATCAACCCGTACTTGTACTTATGTACAAGGAATGCTTATTCAATGCTAACGAACTTGATAATTCTTTACCTTTTTCTATTGTTTCATTGATTCAGGAATTCAAAGACGTTTTCCTGGAAGATGTGCCAAGTGGATTGCCTCCTTTTCGAGGTATTGAACATCAAATAGACTTTATTCCCGGAGCTACAATTCCAAATCGGCCAGCTTATCGAAGCAACTTGGAGGAAGCTAAAGAGTTGCAATGACAAGTAGCGGAATTAATGGAAAAGGCTATATATGGGAGAGTTTAAGTCCATGTGCGGTTCCCATTCTATTGGTGCCTAAAAAAGATGGTTCATGGAGGATGTGCGTAGATTGCCGAGCTATCAACAAAATTACCGTCAAATACCGTCATCCCATTCCTAGACTTGATGATATGTTAGACGAGCTTAGTGGTGCAAAATTGTTCTCTAAGATTGATCTGAGAAGCGACTATCATCAAATTCGTATGCGGGAGGGGGACGAGTGGAAGACTGCGTTTAAGACTAAATACGGTTTGTATGAGTGGTTAGTGATGCCTTTTGGCCTCACCAATGCACCGAGTACTTTCATGAGGTTGATGAACCACGTTTTGAGGTCTTTCATTGGTCGTTTTTGCGTAGTTTATTTTGACAATATTTTAATTTACAGCAAATCATTAACTGAACATCTTGAACATTTGCATGCTATTTTGAAGGTTTTACGAAAGGAAGTATTGTATGCAAACCTTAAGAAATGTAACTTTTGTACTGACAAAGTTGTCTTTCTAGGTTTTGTTGTAAGTGCGAATGGACTAGAGGTGGACCAAGAGAAGATTAAAGCAATACAAGAATGGCCACGACCGAATAACATCAGCCAAGTTAGAAGCTTTCATGGCCTTGCAAGCTTCTATAGGAGGTTTGTACCAAATTTTAGCACTCTTGCTGCCCCATTAACCGGTATTATAAAAAAAAATTCACCTTTTATTTGGCCTAATGAACAAGAATCTGCTTTTGTTAAAATCAAAGATTGTTTGACTAATGCTCCACTTTTATGTTTGCCGGATTTTAACAAAATTTTTGAGGTGGAATGTGATGCTTCTGGAATAGGAATAGGTGCAGTTTTAACGCAAGATGGGCGACCGGTGGCTTATTTTAGCGAGAAACTTAATGGAGCTACGCTCAATTATCCCACCTATGACAAAGAAATGTACGCATTGATACGCATTAGAAACATGGCAGCATTACCTTTGGCCTAAAGAGTTTGTTATACACACAGACCATGAGGCTTTGAAGCATTTGAGAGGGCAAACTAAGCTTAACAAATGACATGCAAAATGGGTAGAATTCTTAGAATCCTTTCCATATGTGATTAAGTATAAGCAAGGTAAGGAAAATATCGTTGCGGATGCTTTATCGCGAAGGTATGCTCTTCTGATTTTGGAGAAGTTTACAAGTTATGTGTGCAAGGTGCGTATGACAGGTACTACCAACAAGATGGATTCCTATTTCGAGAAAATAAGTTGTGCATACCCCAAGGATCAACTAGAAATTTGCTGGTTCATGAAGCACATAGTGGGGGTTTAATGGGACATTTTGGTATTGCCAAAACTTTAGCCGTTCTTCAAGAACACTTTTATTGGCCAAAGATGAAACGAGATGTGGCTAAAGTGTGCAATCATTGTATTGTTTGCAAGAAGGCGAAATCAAGGGTCCAGCCACATGGACTTTATACTCCATTACCGATCCCAGAAATGCCATGGATGGATATTTCTATGGACTTTGTTTTGGGTCTTCCTAGAACAAAGAATGGCAAAGATTCTGTGTTTGTTGTAGTTGATCGGTTTTCAAAAATGGCTCATTTCATAGCATGTAACAAAACTGACGATGCTTTAAATGTTGCCAATCTATTTTTTAGGGAGATTGTACGATTGCATTGCATTCCAAGAATCATTGTTTCAGATCGAGACACTAAATTTCTCAGCCACTTTTGGAGGACTTTATGGGGAAAGATTGGAACTAAGCTATTATTTTCCACAACAAGTCATCCCCAAACTGATGGCCAAACGGAGGTTGTTAATAGAGTTCTGTCAACACTACTGTGGGCCATTATACGTAAGAATTTAAAGACTTGGGAAAAGTGTCTACCTCACATTGAATTTGCATACAATCGATCGATACATTCAGCTACCAAGTTTTCACCATTTGAGGTAGTGTATGGATTTAATCCCTTAACTTCATTGGATTTATTGCCTTTACCTTCTGATAAATTGGTGCATGTAGATGGAAAGAAAAAGGTAGATTTTGTGAAACAATTACATCAGCGAGTTAGGGATAATATTGAACGAAGAATGGAGCAATATGCTCATCAAGTTAACAAGGGCCGTAAACGAGTAATATTTGAACCTGGTGATTGGGTTTGGATTCACATGCGCAAGGAGAGATTTCCCGTTCAAAGACGTTCCAAGCTTTTACCACGAGGAGATGGACCTTTTCAAGTCTTGGAGAGGATTAATGATAACGCTTATAAGTTAGATTTACCTGGTGAGTATGGGGTTAGTGCTACTTTTAATGTTGCTGATTTATCCCTTTTTGATGTAGGTGACGATTTGGGTGCAAATCGCCTCGAAGAGGGGGGAATGATGCAACCTTAGCCAGGGAAATTACTATTGAATCCATTGAGCTACCAAGAGGACCAATAACTAGATCATGAGCTAAGACATTTCGAAATGCAATAGCAAGCTATGTGGAACAAGCTTGGGAAGTGCAAGTGGCCGAATTCGATAGTCGTGATTCGAACCGTTCAAAAAGCGTACTTGCAATTTGTTGTAAGATGAATTTTTTTCTTTTAATTAACTTGTTTTAGTTTAATAAATGAGTAGCTGATCAATTAATTTAACTTATCTTAAGTTTTAATAAATGAGTTAGTTATTGAACTTTATTAAATAAAGATGCTTCTTAATTGATCTAGTTCCTAGGATTATTTATTGATGCATAAATTAAGTTCTTTAAATTATGCTTCTTTAATTAAACTAGTTGCTGGAATAATTATTGCATATATGTTTTAGTTCATTTATTTAAGTAAGTTTAATGTTTGTTATGATGAATAAGTGTTTTCATTTGTTTAATAAACTCATTTCAAGGTGTTTATTGCAGGTGACTTTTTAGCTTATAGTGGTTACAATTCAAGGCTGTTACACATTTAATTAAGTGGCTGTTCAAGTTCTTTTGAGTTACAATTAAAGGGGATGTTATAAAGGAAGCTTAAAAATCATTAAAGGAGTTTTTAAAGAGCATTTTATGCCCTTTAAATTTGACAGCAACTCTTCCACTTCCAGCCGTTTTTGAAGCTTTCAAGAGAAATTAATCAAGCCTTTGAATGTCATTAAGGAGCTGGTTAAGAGATGGTGTCTTTTCAACTAGCCAAGAACAACTCAAGAGTCATTTTCTAAGCCATTAAAGACATTCAAATCAGCTGAATTAAGGTGATTTTATGGAAGGAGTTATTTGGTTCAAAGAATAAGAAAAGACATCAGTTTTTTATGGCACATTAAGTGGATGTTTTTTGACCATTCGGTTACATTGTTTTAGCATTATAAATAGATGTAATCAGCCATAGAGAAAGAAGAACTTTTTGCTGAATATAGATGAAATATTTGAATTGTGAGCTATCCAATTCTCTTTGTTCTTACGGAATTGATTTGACTTATCAAGCATAGCTTGTGGCGTCCATCTTTTCTTTGTTGCTGAACTTATCACCTTTGGTGTGGCGTTCAATATACATTTGGTTCCTATCATAGTTGATAGTGGGTCAAGGTTCCTTTGCTGTTTCCTTTAACCGAAAAACACCTAAAGACCATTTTGAGATTCGGGTCAACAACTCGTTATTGCTGGTTCATCTTTGGTCTTAGCCAATTAATTTGTTATTGTTTCCTTCCTATTTTATTCATTACCTTTGTTTGAAGCCATTAACTCTATTTTGTTTCTTTTAAACCGAAACGATTCTATTCTACTCAATTCACAATCGGGCGACACTAACGACTCGATTCAATTACGAAACTAGTTCGTATCACAAGCATAATGGCTATTTCATCAGGCACAAAACACCTATACATGCCATTATAATCATGACTCAAAAACATCAAAATGTACCGATATAGCTGATGGATAGTGTGATAGGTCTCCGACGATCTTCCAACCCGAACGAGCTTCAGATTAACTATAAAACATAGAAAAAGAACACAAAGTAAGCATATAATGCTTAGTAAGTTCGTAAATCATAAACAATACTGACCATTTTAATACATAAGCTGAAAAATAAATATGAATCAATCCAACACAAGCTTGACACATGCCCAAGCATCACCAACAACACAAACAAATTAGTGCTTAATCACATAACTTAACAATATCATCACATAATAAGATAGATTTCGTAAACATAATTCATATGAACTCATACTTTTCATAATTATGGATATACATACTTCATACCTTTCCATAATATCAAAGTGAATTTCATCGAACCCTTACCGTAACTTACACAAAGTGTGCTAAACGATGGTCGAAACCATCTCTTTTCATATTCGATGTTTGTCACCGTCCCTTTTCACATTCAATGGGCGTCGATACGTCTTGGATTTTTCCGTCGAGACATGATATGATAATGTAACATGATAGCATTTAAAACACAATTTAAATGTACGAACTTACCTTAACGATAAAACATAGAAACAGAGTCGATTAATTTAAAGCTTTATCTTTGCCCCGATCTAAAGTTGTACGGGGTCTATCTTGATCTAAATGATTAAATTCAATCCAATTTCACATTTCTTGCAAAAGTACACTTTTGCCCCTATTATTTTGATTTCATTACAATTTAAAATGCATGCGAATTCATCTTTAACCCAAGCTAGCCGAATTTCACATGCATCCATAGCAACTCATACATTTCATTATTTCACAATTTCCACCACACATTTTACAAAATTTATAAATAAATCCCTAATTGACATTTTCAACCAAAATTACTTAACAAAAGTTGTTTATCTAACAACATAGATTCATTTTCTTCCACCAAACATAAAAAACAGCTTGAACACATTCATGGAAAAACCCTAATCTTTTAACAGTTTTGGAAATTAGTCCTTGGGCTAGCTAGATTAAGCTACAACGACTCCAAAAACATAAAAGTAATTAAAACAGGACGAAATATCACTCACATGCAAGAAAGAACTATGGCCGAACCTTGAAGCTTCATTAATGGCTTTCCTTAAGGTTAATTTTAGTGGAAGAAGACTATAACAAAGATGATGTCTTTATTTTCTTTAAATTTTATTAACCTTTATTTAATAATTTACTTATTTAACCTTATTATTAACCTTTAAAAACACATATATAATGCCCATAATAGTCAACTCATAATATCAATGGTTTAATTTCAACATAAACCCTCTTACAATTTAATGACATAATTATTAGATCCCTTTAGCTCATAGAACTCAAGTTTTTCACCTTTTACAATTTAGGCATTTTTACCAAATTTAGCATGTAAACAGTAAAATTTCTTAACAAAAATTTTATACGATAATACTAACATGCTATAAACATTAAAATAATAAAAAATAATTATTCTCGCATCAGGTTGGTGGTATCAAAACCACTTTTCTGATTTCACTAAAAATGGGCTGTTACATTCGCTTTCCTAGGAGAGTAATCAATTATGCAGTCATAATCTGTCAACAAATCAATGCAACATTGTTGTGTCAAATTTAAATCCTTTTGGGAGAGAAGATATTTGATACTTTTATGATTCGTATAAATATTTATTTTTTCACCATACAAACTATGCCTCCAGATCTTTAGAGCAAACAACATAGTAGCTTGCTTTCAGTCATTGATCTGCCATAATTCTTTGTTGCAAGTTAGAGGCTTTTTGGCACTTAATGAGCTTGTTTTCTAGCTGTTTTATGTATATTTTTTGGATTTTTAGTTTTACTAACTTAGATTTATTTTGTTGCAAAATAAGTGTTTTTATGCACTTTTTAGTATTTGGACGACCGTTAGGCCAACTCGAGCCTCGGGAACGACTAATACACTATTTGAGTGTGCAAGATGCCATTTCAGGTGAAAGACCACAATGGACAATGGTTGTGTCACGACACAAGGAGGTCTATGTCGAGACAAAGAACTTTGAACTTGCCAAGTCTGAAAACCAGCTCATGTTATGACGAGGGATTTTCCCCACGTCACGACGGCTCGATGAATTTGGAAAGAATATCTCAGCTGCGACGTTGCAATGAATGACGTGACCAAACTTGGAAATATTTAGTCGAATTTGGTCGACCACTTAGGGTTATTTTCCCTAATCAAACCCTAATCACTTCAAGGACATTTTAGGCACGAAGCACCCTAATGTATGCCTATATAAACAACTTTATAACCTCATTAGAGGGGGTTAGACTTAGACAAAAATTTTTATTTACTTAGTTTTTGTTCAGTTTTCTTTTTTTTATGTTTTTGTAATTGGAATATTTTCTATTCTGATGTGAATACGATTGCGAGCAAAGATTGTTTCAAAATTGCACTTCAATTTTATTATTAATAAGCATTTTCTTTTCTTGTACTCTTTTATTCCTTTATTTATCTTTCGTTAACTTGATCAACTAACGTTTGTATGAATATTGAGAGGAAATCTGCTGTGTATTTTATATCTTGCATGTTTCAGTTATGGAATTGATTTATTGATTAAGTAATTATTTATCTAAAATTGAGTGTTTCTTAAAGAATAATTAGTATATTAAGGAGTGACGCCCCTAGTAGAATATTTAGGTAGGTGAGAACGAAAGGGTATCATGTCGAGCATAACTTGTGCCAAGCGATGAGAACAAAAAGGTATCTGTATGCCTAGAAAGAGACTGAAAGGGTGACTTAGGTGGTAATCCTTAGTGAAGATGAGGCCAAAAGGGTATTCTTAGCTAAAGGTGGTAAATAACTTAGTTGAGGGTAATTAGTGATCAATCGTAAGCTAGAAACTTGCATCACCGACACTAGGAATAGGAAATTCCATTAGGTTATTTTAAGTTAATTAATTTAATTAGTTTAATTAATATTTTAAATTCCAGATTAGTAATAATAAATTTATGATTATATTTAATTAATTTAATAAGAAATTTCTCCAATCACAATCCCTTGGGTACGATCCTCAGAATACTTCTTGGAGTGTTTTGTTGTAACACTTTACTTGTGACATCCCATGTTCGAACCGACTGTTAGATCCAAGTATGGAGAGTTACAAGGTTGACCCGTTGGACTACTCCAACATTACCCCTTTTTAAATTACTTCGACATTTTAGCAGGTTCCATGTTTGTGGCATAACTTTTCACAAATGTTAACCCATTTTATTTAGAAGCAAACTTTAACATGGACACTTTTCCTTGCACAAGATTTAAAATATACAAACATAGTTTTCAGAGGCTATCTTAAACACTTTCATAAATAACGGGTGGAAATAGGCCAATCAAGGCTACAATTATCTTTGATTAATTATGAATCATTTGTATAATAAAAATGGTTGTTCGACAAGGGATGACATCTAACAAAAGTCTTAATAACCCCTCAGCGAATACATGTTACCCATAAAATAAGAAGGCTCAGTACTAGCCGCAGGTATGGCAGATTCCCTTTGACACTTCATTTAATCTAAGAACCTGAAAGAAAGGAGAAAACGGGGTAAGTTTATTAGAACTTCTTAAGTTCTTATGAAGATTAAACTCAATGAATATAGTAGACATTAAGGAATAGAAACTCGGGTTGGCAATGAACTCACCATAATTGGCGAACTTATCCTTCCAATCCGCAAGACATCTGGTGAATCCTACTGCGACTCACTCTGCCAATTGGCGTATTTCTCTAGTCTACATTCCCATGCATGAAAATTGTGGACTCATCTGCTCCCTGGACATGCTACTTAAGTGGTCTAACCTATTTATGAATAATAGGTTTACTGTTTATACTTTTCAAATGAATTGCAACAATTCACGCACCCTTTTTGTAAACCCCGAACCCGAGACCGTCACCGGAGTCGAACACGAGGTGTTAACAGACTTTAAACCACTTATAAAAAAATTTTCCAGACACTGCCAATCTGCGTACTAGTCGCTAAAAAAATCATATCTTGAGTTCAGAAACTCGGAATCCAGTTACGTAAATTTTCCCCGAAACTAGACTCATATGCCCATCTACATATTTTTTTCTAAAATTTTTGGTTGGGCAAATTAGTACAGTTTATTAGTCAAAGTCTCCCATGTTACAGGGATTGACTACACTGATCTTTGCGCATTACGACTTGGATATCTCCCTGTACAGGGCTTCAATACTGATGTCGTTTGTTTCTATAGAAACTAGACTAAAATAGGAATCTATACATATATGGCATGACTCCTAATTATCTCTGGTTAATTTATAATGAATTTCCAAAGTCGAAACAGGGAATCCAGAAACCGTTCTGGCCCTGTCTTACGAGAACCTGAATATCTCTTAACATACTGTCCATATGATCGTTTCGTTACTTTCCTATGAAAATAGATTCATCAAGGTTCGTTTACATAATTTATTCACTATTTAATTCCCTTCCTACTATTTTTAGTGATTTTCCAAATCTACATCACTGCTGCTGTGTGACAGCCAAAAATTGACCCTAGTCGGGAAGTGGTTTCGGGACCGCTAAACCGAGTCACCGAAATGTTCGAATGTGATATTTATGGTCTAGAATATGTAATTATGAATGTGTGAAAATTTCAAGCTTCGATTTAGTCGATTGCATGTGAGTTTTAGTAAATAGGACTTATGTGAGAAAATTTTGAAATGTGATAGGTCAAAGCATAAGGACCTATTAGTGCATGTTGGAAAAGGGGGGACTTGCATGTCAATTTCCCCCCTCTATTAGTAGTGGCCGGCCATGACAAGCATGGTAGACCAAGTGTGATGGGCAAGAACATGTCATAAACATGTGGAGTTAGTGTTTCATGGGACGTATGATAAGATAAGGAGCATGGGCATAAAATAATGAAAGGGAATATGATGAAAACAAAAAAAAAAGTGTGTGGTTGTTTCCCCCCCCATTGCCGTGAGTTAAAGAAAAGAAAAGAAAAATTTTGTTCATCCTTTTTCATCTTCTTTTGGCCAGAAATTCTAAGGAAGGAGGAAGGAGTTCTTGCTTCATGTTTGGTTTGGAAGAGGATTAGGAGGAGGTTTGGCCATACTTGTATCTAGATCAAGGTATGTTTGAGGTTGTGCAATGAGATTCATGCATGTTTTTTTTAGTTGCTAGCTTGAGTTCTAATTAGCCCATGGTTCAAATCTTTGCTATGTCATGGGGATGATATTCGGCCTAGGTGGATTTTGTATTAATGCCATTGCATGCTAAATATAAAGCTTGTTAATGATGCATGTGATGGTGGATTGATGATTCTTGAATCTTCTTTTTAGCATTTTTGAGTGAGCACATATGTGCATTGGTTGCTAGATGGAGAAGAATCGGCTAGCAAGTTGTGTGCTAAGGCCGAATATAATTTTTGTATATTAATGAGTAATGCATGTGTTAAATTGATGGAAAGGGGGAGGATGCTTTACTAGTGTATATATGTGTGTATTAGCCAAGTTTTGAACTTGAAACAAAATGGTGTTTAGTCAATACAAGTGACCATACTTGTAGAATGTATTAAGTGTTGCAATCGGCCCCAACATAGACATGCATATTCAGCCATAGGAAGGAGATTGGTGTTG
This sequence comes from Gossypium hirsutum, assembly GCF_007990345.1. Classification (NCBI taxonomy): domain Eukaryota; kingdom Viridiplantae; phylum Streptophyta; class Magnoliopsida; order Malvales; family Malvaceae; genus Gossypium; species Gossypium hirsutum. The sequence goes on from NC_053444.1 coordinate 29,097,431, forward strand.
CATGTATTCGGTCAGAGGCAAGCATATTGATGCTTTTGTCTTGGCTTAGAAAATTCGGCCAAGGGGGAAAATTAGCCAAAATGTTGAGTTTGATTCATGATTCCGTACATATGTGACTTTAATGTCTAATGTATAAATATGGGCTAAGTGCCTTGTGTTCCTCTTTTCGATGCTCAAATGATTAAATCAATTTATTTGTTTAATTAAGCTCAAGAGAAAAGGGGAACTAAATCTGATAAAGGGAAGGAAAAAGTGGTCGAATAGCTATCGGAATCGTTCGACAACATCCGAGGTAAGTTCTTGAGTAAAAGAGCTTAAATTATGATTTGATTAGATCATGTTTTAAGCAAATCAAAATCATGCTCTTTGTGTGTGGCTATTGAGCCGAAATTGCAAGAATGATAAGTGTCTTGTGTTTGAGTTTTGCTAACGAAAATGAAATACGAACGTGCCATGATTTATTGTTAAATGTGCATGGTTATTTGAATGATGTCCGGGCTAAGTCCCGAAGGCTTTGTGCTAAGTGACCATATCCGGACTAAGATCCGAAGGCATTTGTACGAGTTACTAAATCCGGACTAAGATCCGAAGGCATTTGTGCGAGTTACTAAATCCGGGTTAAGTCCCGAAGGCATTTGTGCGAGTTACTAAATCCGGGTTAAGTCCCGAAGGCATTTGTGCGAGTTACTATAACCGGGCAATGTCTCGAAGGCATTTGAACGAGTAGCTATATCCGGTTAAATTCCGAAGGTACGTGATTTGGGAATGAATGATCTTGCTGTAAAATTTCAGTTAATACGCTTGAAACATCCCAACATTAAGGTATGTTTCGTATGTGCTTTGAATTAGTTGAGCCCTTACAAATAAGTATTCGCTCAGTTGATAAATGAGCTACCGGCCTTTGGCTAAGTTGACCTTTGTGTATGAATAAAATGGTTGGTAATGTGAAGTAAGTATGATATTGAAAAATTGTGCATATGAAATTATCCGTTTAGCTACATGAATGCTATACTTTTGTTGTGCCGGAATCCCTTGCTCAAAACTTACAAAGCATAAATTGCTTACTCCGTCTCCTTGATTCTCTGTTTTATAGATTTTGGTTCTCCAGCTATCGGACTCGGGATTTTGAAGTTGAAGTCGCCCACACTATCAAAGCCCCCCCTTTTTGGTACAATTTTGGTTGAACTTCGAAATGGCATGTATAGGACTACCCTTTTTGTTGTGGGTCATGGACCCTTTGGACTTGTATAATTTTGGATAGCCATGCGAAAATGGCTTATATATGTTTGAGTATAATGTTATAATCATTTGGTATGGATATGGTTATTGAGAGGTGTGGATATGCTTAACAAGGATTGGCCATGGGAATGGTTAATCACTATCATAATTTGTGCTATTTATGCTAAAAGGGCTAGTTGAATCATGGAAACTATGAAATAGGTAAAGTCTACCTTAAAGGCAGATGCTGACAGCAGCAGTGATGTAGATTTGGAAAATCACTAAAAATAGTAGAAGGGAATTAAATAGTGAATAAATTATGTAAACGAACCTTGATGAATCTATTTTCATAGGAAAGTAATGAAACGATCATATGGACAGTATGTTAAGAGATATTCAGGTTCTCGTAAGACAGGGCTAGAACAGTTTCTGGATTCCCTGTTTCAACTTTGGAAATTCATTATAAATTAACCAGAGATAATTAGGAGTCATGCCATATATGTATAGATTCCTCTTTGAGTCTAGTTTCTATAGAAACAAACGAAATCAGTATTGAAGCCCTGTACAGGGAGATATCCAAGTCGTAATGCACAAAGGTCAGTGTAGTCGATCCCTGTAACATGGGAGACTTTGACTAATAAACTGTACCAATTGGGCCAACCAAAAATTATAGAAACAAATATGTAGATGGGCATATGAGTCTAGTTTCGGGTAAAATTTACGGAACTGGATTCCGAGTTTCTGAACTCAAGATATGATTTTTAAAGAAACTAGTACGCAGATTGGCAGTGTCTGGGAAATTTGTTTATAAGTGGTTAAAGTCTATTAACACCTCGTGTTCGACTCCGGTGACGGTCTCGGGTTCGGGGTGTTACATGCTGTCAGCATCTGCCTTTAAGGTAGACTTTACCTATTTCATAGTTTCCATGATTCAACTAGCCCTTTTAGCATAAATAGCACCAATTATGATAGTGATTAACCATTCCCATGGCCAATCCTTGTTAAGCATATCCACACCTCTCAATAACCATATCCATACCAAATGATTATAACATTATACTCAAACATATATAAGCCATTTTCGCATGGCTATCCAAAATTATACAAGTCCAAAGTGTCCATGACCCACAACAAAAGGGTAGTCCTATACATGCCATTTCGAAGTTCAACCAAAATTGTACCAAAAGGGGGGCTTTGATAGTGTGGGCGACTTCGACTTCAAAATCCCGAGTCCGATAGCTGGAGAACCAAAATCTATAAAACAGAGAATCAAGGAGACGGAGTAAGCAATTTATGCTTAGTAAGTTTTGAGCAAGGGATTCCGGCACAACAAAAGTATAGCATTCATGTAGCTAAACGGATAATTTCATATGCACAATTTTTCAATATCATACTTACTTCACATTACCAACCCTTTTATTCATACACAAAGGTCAACTTAGCCAAAGGCCGGTAGCTCATTTATCAACTGAGCGAATACTTATTTGTAAGGGCTCAACTAATTCAAAGCACATACGAAACATACCTTAATGTTGGGATGTTTCAAGCGTATTAACTAAAATTTTTACAGCAAGATCATTCATTCCCAAATCACGTACCTTCGAAATTTAACCAGATATAGCTACTCGTTCAAATGCCTTCGGGACATAGCCCGGTTATAGTAACTCGCACAAATGCCTTCGGGACTTAACCCGGATTTAGTAACTCGCACAAATGCCTTCGGGACTTAACCCGGATTTAGTAACTCGCACAAATGCCTTCGGATCTTAGTCCGGATTTAGTAACTCGTACAAATGCCTTCGGATCTTAGTCCGGATATGGTCACTTAGCACAAAGCCTTCGGGACTTAGCCCGGACATCATTCAAATAACCATGCACATTTAACAATAAATCATGGCATGTTCGTATTTCATTTTCGTTAGCAAAACTCAAACACAAGACACTTATCATTCTTGCAATTTCGGCTCAATAGCCACACACAAAGAGCATGATTTTGATTTGCTTAAAACATGATCTAATCAAATCATAATTTAAGCTCTTTTACTCAAGAACTTACCTCGGATGTTGTCGAACGATTCCGATAGCTATTCGACCACTTTTTCCTTCCCTTTATCGGATTTAGTTCCCCTTTTCTCTTGAGCTTAATTAAACAAATAAATTGATTTAATCATTTGAGCATCGAAAAGAGGAACACAAGGCACTTAGCCCATATTTATACATTAGACATTAAAGTCACATATGTACGGAATCATGAATCAAACTCAACATTTTGGCTAATTTTCCCCCTTGGCCGAATTTTCTAAGCCAAGACAAAAGCATCAATATGCTTGCCTTTGACCGAATACATGCAACACCAATCTCCTTCCTATGGCCGAATATGCATGTCTATGTTGGGGCCAATTGCAACACTTAATACATTCTACAAGTATGGTCACTTGTATTGACTAAACACCATTTTGTTTCAAGTTCAAAACTTGGCTAATACACACATATATACACTAGTAAAGCATCTTCCCCCTTTCCATCAATTTAACACATGCATTACTCATTAATATACAAAAATTATATTCGGCCTTAGCACACAACTTGCTAGCCGATTCTTCTCCATCTAGCAACCAATGCACATATGTGCTCACTCAAAAATGCTAAAAAGAAGATTCAAGAATCATCAATCCACCATCACATGCATCATTAACAAGCTTTATATTTAGCATGCAATGGCATTAATACAAAATCCACCTAGGCCGAATATCATCCCCATGACATAGCAAAGATTTGAACCATGGGCTAATTAGAACTCAAGCTAGCAACTAAAAAAAACATGCATGAATCTCATGGCACAACCTCAAACATACCTTGATCTAGATACAAGTATGGCCAAACCTCCTCCTAATCCTCTTCCAAACCAAACATGAAGCAAGAACTCCTTCCTCCTTCCTTAGAATTTTCGGCCAAAAGAAGATGAAAAAGGATGAACAAAATTTTTCTTTTCTTTTCTTTAACTCACGACAATGGGGGGGGGGAAACAACCACACAGTTTTTTTTTGTTTTCATCATATTCCCTTCATTATTTTATGCCCATGCTCCTTATTTTATCATACTTCCCATGAAACACTAACTCAACATGTTTATGACATGTTCTTGCCCATCACACTTGGTCTACCATGCTTGTCATGGCCGGCCACTACTAATAGAGGGGGAAATTGACATGCAAGTCCCCCCTTTTTCAACATGCACTAATAGGTCCTTATGCTTTGACCTATCACATTTCAAAATTTTCTGACATAAGTCCTATTTACTATAACTCACATGCAATCGACTAAATCGAAGCTTGAAATTTTCACACATTCATAATTACATATTCTAGACCATAAATATCACATTCGAACATTTCGGTGACTCGGTTTAGCGGTCCCGAAACCACTTCCCGACTAGGGTCAATTTTGGGCTGTCACAACTCTCCCCCACTTAAGAAATTTTCGTCCACGAAAATCTTACCGGTAAATAAGTTTGGGTATCGTTCTTTCATCGAGCTCTCGGTTTCCCAAGTAGCTTCCTCGATCCCGTGTTTGAGCCATAACACCTTTACTAGCGGAACCCTTTTGTTTCGCAACTCCTTCACTTCACGAGCTAGGATACGCATCGGTTCTTCTTCATAACTCATATCGGCTTGAATTTCAACCTCTGATGGGCTAATTATGTGCGATGGATCAGATCTATAGCGTCGAAGCATCGAAACATGAAAGACATCGTGAATCTTTTCAAGTTCAGGGGGCAAAATCAATCTATACGCAACCGGACCAACTCGTTGGGAGATTTTGTACGGCCCAATGAATCTCGGGCTCAACTTGCCCTTACAGCCAAATCTGAGTACCTTTTTCCAAGGCGAAACTTTAAGAAACACTTTATCTCCCACCTGATATTCAATGTCTTTTCGTTTCAAATCCGCATACGATTTTTGACGATCTGTAGCTGCCTTCAGACTTTCACGGATTACCTTTACTTTCTGTTCGGCATCTTTAATCAAATCAACTCCGAAAATTTTACTTTCATCGAGCTCGGTCCAAAATAATGGTGTACGGCATTTGCGACCGTACAAAGCCTCGTAAGGTGCCATCTTAATACTTGATTGAAAACTATTGTTGTAAGCGAATTCAATCAAAGGTAAATACCGTTCCCATGAACTACTGAACTCGAGGATGCAACATCTCAACATATCCTCAAGTATCTGAATTATCCGCTCGGATTGACCATCGGTTTGGGGGTGAAAAGCAGTGCTAAAATGCAGCTTGGTACCCAAAGCTTCTTGCAATTTCTTCCAAAATTGTGAGGTGAATCTCGGATCTCTATCCGACACGATAGAAATAGGTACCCCGTGTAATCTCACAATCTGAGAAACGTACAATTCAGCTAGTTTATCCAATGAAAAATCCGTAAGCACGGGGATAAAGTGAGCCGACTTATTCAGTCTATCGACAACAACCCAAATCGCATCTTTCTTACTTGCTGACAATGGCAGTCCGGACACAAAGTCCATTGTGACTCGATCCCATTTCCACTCAGGTATCATGAACGGCTGAAGTAATCCTGAAGGCACTTGATGTTCCGCTTTCACTTGTTGACATATTAAACATCTCGAAACAAAGTCGGAGATGTCTCGTTTCATACCATGCCACCAAAACCAACGTTTCAAATCGTTGTACATTTTCGTACTCCCCGGGTGAATAGACATTCGGCTACAATGGGCTTCGTTCAGAATCACCGAAATGAGTTCCGAATTCCTTGGAACACACAAACGACTTTTGAACCTCAAACAATCATCATCATCAATTTGAAACTCCGATTCCTTGTTCGGAACACACTCAGCCCGTTTTGCAACCAATTCATCATCAACTTTCTGGGCTTCACGAATTTGATGAATCAATAATGGTTTGGCTTTTAATTCAGCTACTAACACATTGTCGGGTAGAACAGACAAGTGCACATTCATCGCTAGTAAAGCAAACAATGATTTCCGGCTTAAGGCGTCCGCAACCACATTAGCCTTTCCCGGGTGGTAATCAATGACAAGCTCGTAATCTTTCAACAACTTAAGCCAACGTCTTTGTCGCAGATTTAAGTCTCTTTGAGTCATCAAATATTTGAGACTTTTGTGATCCGAAAATACATGACACTTTTCACCAAATAAGTAATGTCGCCATATTTTTAAAGCAAATACGATGGCAGCTAGTTCAAGATCATGGGTCGGATAATTTTTCTCATGTGGCTTTAATTGTCTCGACGCATAGGCCACCACTCGACCTTCTTGCATCAATACGCAACCCAATCCAAGTAGGGATGCGTCACTATAAATGACAAACTCTTTGCCTGATTCGGGTTGCACTAAAATTGGAGCTTCAGTCAAATAAGTTTTCAGTTGATCGAAACTTTTCTGACATTTCTCCGTCCATTCGAACTTAACATCCTTTTGAAGTAGCTTCGTCATTGGTGTGGCTATCATCGAGAAACCTTTTACAAATCGTCGGTAATAACCGGCGAGCCCCAGGAAGCTCCGAACTTTGATAATATTTCTTGGAGGCTTCCAGTTAAGTATGGCTGAAATTTTGCTCGGGTCAACTCGAATACCCAAGGCGGATACCACGTGACCCAAGAAGCTAACCTCTCTTAACCAGAACTCACACTTACTGAACTTAGCATATAACTGCTTATCCCGCAAAATTTGTAACACTAATCTCAGGTGCTCAGCATGTTCGGTCTCATCTCTTGAATAGACCAAGATGTCAACAATGAACACAACTACGAACTGATCCAAATTTGGTCTGAAGATCCGATTCATCTAATCCATAAATACCGCAGGGGCATTAGTGAGTCCAAACGGCATCACTCAGAATTCGTAGTGACCATATCTCGTTCTGAACGCAGTTTTGGGTATGTCCGAATCTCGAATTCGCAACTGATAATAGCCCGATCTCAAATCTATTTTTGAGAACACTGAGGCTCCCTTCAGTTGGTCGAACAAATCATCGATACGCGGTAACGGATATTTGTTCTTTATTGTCACTTTATTCAGCTGAAGATAGTCAATGCACAACCCCATGGTTCCGTCCTTCTTTTTCACGAACAATACTGGTGCACCCCAAGATGAGAAACTTGGTCGAGCGAAACCTCTATCCGTCAATTCTTGCAACTGAGCTTTCAACTCTTTTAACTCGGTTGGTGCCATACGATACAGAGCTATCGAAATCGGCATAGTCCCAGGTACATGTAACACCCCGTACCCGAGTCTGTCGCCGGAGTCGGACACGAGGGGTTTGCAGACTTATATCACTTCTTTGCACAATCCATTTTAAAAATTTCCAGGCAGTTGGCTAACTGCGTCACTGTCACCTTAAAAATCATATCTTGAGTTTCACTACTCAAAAATCAGTTTCGTAAATTTTCCCTGAAACTAGACTCATATTCCCATCTACATATTTTTTTCTAGAGTTTTTGGTCGGGCCAATTAGTACATTTTATTAGTCAAAGTCTCCCATGTTACAGGGATCGACTACACTGACCTTTGCGCATTACGACTTGGATATCTCCCTGCACAGAGCTTAAATACTGATGCCGTTTGTTTCTATAGAAACTAGACTCAGAGAAGAATCTATAAATATATGGAATGACTCCTAATTATCTCTGGTTAATTTATAATGAATTTCCAAAGTCGGAACAGGGAATCCAGAAACCGTTCTGGCCCTGTCTCACGAGAACCTGAATATCTCTTAACATACTGTCCATATGATCATTTCGTTACTTTCCTATGACAATAGATTCATCAAGGTTCGTTTACATAATTTATTCACTATTTAATTCCATTCCTACTATTTTTAGTGATTTTCTAAATCTACATCACTGCTGCTGTCAGCATCTGCCTTTAAGGTAGACTTTACCTATTTCATAGTTTCCATGATTCAACTAGCCCTTTTAGCATAAATAGCACAAATTATGATAGTGATTAACCATTCCCATGGCCAACCCTTGTTAAGCATATTCACACCTCTCAATAACCATATCCATACCAAATGATTATAACATTATGCTCAAACATATATAAGCCATTTTCGCATGGCTATCCAAAATTATACAAATCCAAAGGGTCCATGACCCACAACAAAAAGGGTAGTCCTATACATGCCATATCCAGAGTTCAACTAAAAGAGTACCAAAAGGGCTTTGATAGTGTGGATGACTTCGACTTCGATGATCCCGAATCCGATATCTAACGAACAAATCTATAAAACAGAGAGCCAAAGCAACGGGTAAGCAT